>NW_019942722.1:80327-106453 GCF_002910315.2 Salvelinus sp. IW2-2015 | reverse complement strand
TAAGGGGAGGAAGAGGAGGGGGTAAAAGAGGAGAAGAGGAGGGAGAAGAGAGGGGGTAAAGGAGGAGGAGGTGAGGAGAAAGAGAGGGGGTAAGGGAGGAGGAAGAGGAGGAGAGAGGGGTAAGGGAGGAGGAAGAGGAGGGGGTAAAAGAGGAGGAAGAGGAGGAGAAGAGGAGGGGTAAAGGAGGAGGATGGGAGAAAAGAAGGAGTAGAGGAGGAAGAGGAGGAGAAGAGGAGGGGGTAAAGGAGGAGGAGGATGAGGGAGAGGAGGGGGTAAAGGAGGAGGAAGAGGAGGGAGAAGAGGAGAGGAAAAAATAAACAAGAAGTACATGATTTAAAATGTGTTCGCTCTGCATTCAAACAAACTTCATTTGTTAATTGTCACTGTTAATAAAGGTTTATTTGCATATAGCAAGTTCTCCACTGAAGTTGAATGCATCTCAAAATTATACTAAAAGAGGATGCTCGTAAGATCTCATCTATAAACAATACACTCTGAAAACTATGTTAGCTATTTCATGAAACGTTCAGTTCAGTTTATAAATCTATTCTTAACTGTTAATCTGTCCAACAAAAACACAGAGAGGAGAAGAGCAGGACTATTGTCTAACAGACTATAGAGACTATAATAGAATGAAGTAGAGCCATGTCTGGCTGACACGATAAGAACACACAGACCCTCAGTGGGGAACTATACAACTGTAACTTCTACTACAGTGCAACTGTTACATTCTGCTGTGCTCTCACCCCCCCCACACCACAGCTCTAAAACATACACCACAGCTCTAAAACAACACCACAGCCTAAACACACCACGCTAAACCCACACCACAGCTCTAAAACCACCCACAGCTCTAAAACATAACACCACAGCTCTAAAAACACCCCACACACACAGCTCTAAAACACACCCCACACACCACAGCCTCTAAAAACACACCCACACACCACAGCTCTAAAAACACACCCATCACCACCCACAGCTCTAAAACACACACCACAGCTTCTAAAACACACACAGCTCTAAACACACCCCACACACCACAGCTCTAAAACACACCCCACAGCTCTAAAACACACCCCCAGGCTCTACCCCCTCCTCTCCCTCCTCCCTCCTCCTCCCTCCTTCTAGCTGACTCCCTGACCGTTACGTCCACTCCGCGAGGTGAGGTAACTCTCCAGTTAGGCTCCCCCCTCACTCTGACCTGCGAGGTGTCTGGTTTGGCCCCTGGGGGCCGCTCGGGCCTGCTGGTTCAGTGGATGAGGAGGGGCACCGTGAGCAGCGAGGACAGGGCATTGACGGGTGGAGGTGTGGAGGTTGGTATTGATTATTGTTATTGGTTATTAGGATCTTCCTTTTAGCCCGCTAWGGTAGTCCTTACAGAGTTGTCCAATTCTTTTATCACTTTTGTCTTTTTAATTATGAAATGGAAAACTTTGGCAAATTATTCAGCTATTTGCTGCTGCTATTGATAGTATGTAATGCTTCCAATTGTAGATAAAACATATTATTTGGAGCCAGGAAGGCTATTGGTCAACAGTTATTTAGGACTGTAAAGTAAATAATGCTTGATTGGCTAGTCGTTTTCCAAACACCACTCAGGTTAACCTTTCTGTCAACCTCTATCTCTGTCTGTCCCCTCTCCCAGGTGGAGGTGGCCCGGTACGGCCCAGACGGGGTGGTGAGCTGGGGGGATGACTCCAGCCGGGGGGGTCGGAGTGGAGGGGGTTCCATGGAGAAGGAGGTGGAGGGACGGTACTCTCTCAGGTTGTTCTCTGCCCACCCAGCTGACACGGGGGTGTACCGCTGTGCTGTGAGCGTCTACGCTGGGAGGCTTAACCCGGGACCCTCCAGTGCTGCTACCCTCACACAGAGATCAGAGGGGGTCACCGTCAACCTCAAGACCAAAGGTAAGAGAAAAGACGGACACAAAACCACCTTCTCCCCACAAACTGCGGCCTAGTTCACTCCTCCTCATGGATTTAAAAAATATGTTTTGGTATAATGGAGAAAACTCCCCCAATCTACTTAACAGCAATCCAGTGTGTTTAAATCCACKAGGGATGAGTAAGTAACTGCACCCCTCTGGCAGAGGGGGATCCTGGGGGACTACAGCCAGTGGATATATATACAAGTTAAGTCAGGATTCTGGAAGTTGTCCTGGTAAAGCTAAGAGACTAAAACCACTTGACCTTCTACGAGGTTGGACAGTAGTTTGTAAACAAAGATACTACATTAACATGAGCATTGCCATGACGTGGTTTGATTGAATTAACAACCAAATAGCTAATTGAATTGAACCTATGTTAACGATGTAAGTTGATGCTAATTGAACCTAATTGAATGACGAGCATCTCTCTGTCCCTGTGTCCCTACAGAGGTCAAGGTGTAAACATCTCTCTCCCTGTCCCTGTGTCTCTACAGAGGTCAAGGTGTAAACATCTCTCTCTCTGTCCCTGTGTCCCTACAGAGGTCAAGGTGTCAGCAGTAGCCAACCTTCCCCGCGGCCCCCTCTTGAAGAGAGGTGATACCGTCACCCTGCTCTGCAACGTATCCGTGGTAACCACCGGCCCTGCACAGGTGGAGGTCCAATGGCTGCAGAGGGCGGTCCTCCCGGCCCAGGAGGGTGGGGCTACAGCAGGGGGTGTGATCATAGAGAAGGGTGGTGACAAGCCGTCAGTAGGGGAGAAGGGGACGGTGTTAGCCTCTCTTACCTATGAGGGCCTGTCCAGGCCATATAAGAACCACAGCTCTGAGGTGATTGGTTCAATTTATTTGGCAGTTTAAAAAAAATACATGCAGTCAATTTTAAGAAAACTATCAAGGATAACACAAAGTATATCAAAGATAAAACAATTGTAATGACTAGTATGTGGTTGTCTTACCTACCTTATTTGAATGCACTGTATTTCTCTAGATAACAGCGTCTGCTAAAATACTAAAATACATCTGCTAAATGACTACCGTTGTGGTCCTTTTTGGACTACAGGTCAGTATGGACCGGGTGTCTCCAGGYACCTACAGGTTAAGGATCTTCTCCGCCCAGGACCAGGACCAGGGCCTGTTTGTCTGCCAGGCTGAGGTGTGGGGACAAGACCCCCATGGAGGATGGTACAACACCGGGGCCAAGGCCCAGTCAGAGGGTGTCAGGGTCTACCTGTACGCCAGAGGTGAGTGTCACTGGGTCTGGGACTGCTAGCTATTTTACATACAGCGAGTGGTGACGAATCACTGCAGCAGACACACTCATCATCAGTTCCTAATACAAAAGAGTGGCTCTGTGAATCACTGATGGTTGTCAGGAAGTGTCTGTATGTCTCTTGTGTTTTCACTCTCCCACTCACTGTCTTTTGGAGACTGTTAGCCAACAGTTATTAGGTATCATAGATAGTCTTCTTTGAAACATGGCTAACCTATCCTGTCTAATACTGGCATCCTGTCTAATACTCCCAATGGTAAATTAAACGGTTTATGAGGGAAGTTAGTCGTTTTCTGAACTTGACTAACTCATTCCTCCCCTCCCTCCTCTCTATCTCCTCTCTCTCCTCTCTATCTCCTCTCCCTCCTCTCTATCTCCTCTCTCTCCTCTCCCTCCTCTCTATCTCCCCTCCCTCCTCTCTATCTCCTCTCTCTCCTCTCTTCTCTCTCTGTCTCTGCAGCGGCCGACCTGCTCCTCATCCCCTTGGTTGTGGGCGTGTCCTCTGCCTTGTTTGTGGGCGTGGTCATCATCGCCACGGTAACCTGTTGCTTCATGAATCGATTGGCTAGGCAGCGCTCCCCGAAATAGGAAGTAGGAAGTCACGACAACGTATAACGTTTAAGTTCACTGAATGGTCATCGACGAAGAGGTAAAAAAAAAAAAGACCGAAAATAAAACAACTAGTGGACTTTAAAAAGTTTCAAATAAAGAAATTGGAACTCTCAGACCTACACGATGTCCACATAGAGATGTAAATACGGCTATGTAACAAATAGTGTTGGTCTAATCTGGGACAGTGACCAAGAGAAAGACACTAGCACTACTGCTCCTACCGGTCAAACAGACGTTTGATTGTTTCACATGGTACCAAACCATTTCCACTTGTTCCTAATATGTTGCATCCAGCTTGTTTCTGTTGTATAAAACCCCCCACCGTATCAACCTCTTTTCAGACTTCCATAGCAAACCTAACCAAACAGCTGGCTCTTATTCAGCACGGTTACAACCACAATGGAGGCTGCGTATCTAGGCCAGCACAGAACAGCTTGGTTTGRCTCAGTAGTGTACAAAGCCAGTTAGGTGTTTGATATGTCAACACTGTCAGAAATGGACAATGCTGTTGGAAGTAGTTCAATTACAAATATTGAAGAGACACTGATTAGTTATCCCTTTTGTTTTGGTTTATTTATTTTCCTTGGCAACCACCCTCTCACAAGAGAATGGTTTATATATTCATACGACTTTAGTGTTAAAGTTGTATGGTTCGTATGGCATGATTGTTAAATGATATATCTGTGTTGCCCAACTCCGGTCCTCGAGTATCCCCATCAGAACACATTTTTTGTTGTTGTTGTAGCCCCGGACAAAAACACCTGATTCAACTTGTCAAGGAGCTTGTTGATTAGTTGGCAGATAGAATCAGGTGTATCTTGTCCGGGGGCCACAACGAAAAATATGTACTATTGGGCGTACTCAAGGACCGGAGTTGGACAACGCTGTGATATAGGATTGAAGATTTAATGCAATGCATGTTGAGGTAGAGTAAGTCTTACACTGCCACTACTACTAACAACAGTCCCTCTAGTCTAAAGAAAACCCATCTCAGCAATACCACCAGTGGTAGCGTTAAACCGGTGTTTTATCACTATGAAGTCAACACTGTCACTGTATAGAAACCATAGTGCTGTCAAATTTAAATTGAGTACCAGAATCTTTTTAATTCCACTTAAAGCACTGAATACCTAGACAGCTATATCAGGACAGGGAAGTTAAAGTACACTTCCTGTATTCAATCAACACTCTGTAAATACTGGGCTACACTAGTAAACAAAGCCATTTGTTTGTATGAGCCTGATCCCAGATCTGTTTGTTCTGTTTTGCCAAWTCCTATTGTTTATCTATGGTGCCAAACATAAGCGTTGTCAAGATGAGACAAACAAGTCTAGGATCAGGTTAGGACTCGGCCAGGGGATATTCTGATGCTGAGAAGAACAATAACGAAGCATTCCAGRYAGTCTGCTAAACCGAGTTAAAAWAAWAAATAAAATAAATAAAAAGTTATTTCTGTATCTATTTTAGACATTTATGAAGAGAGTTAATATACGATAGTAAGCATCCATGCACTAAGCTGAATTCTGTGTGTTACGGTCTACTCCAGAGAGATTCGTTTTTTATTTTTACTTAAAAAAAAACTTAAGATAAGATGAGACCCTACTTGAAATGCTGTGCTTGTCCGTGAGCTGAGCGGATGACTTTAACATTCAACGGCTGTCTGTTTGTTCTTAAAGCACTTGGACCAAAACTAGTCTCGCTTGGCAGACTCGTACAGTGGCTGTGGGAAAGAGACCAAAACCATTTCCCCTGGAACCATTCAAACCTGTTGAATAAGTTACTGACTGTTGTTTCAGTGTAAAGTCATGTTGCTGTTCTGTTCTCTTAGTGTAGTCTTTTTAAACCATTTACGCAATGGTTTATGGTTGATTCCTGATTGATTCATTTTGTTTTATTATTTCTTTGCAATTTGTGTTATGGTGGTCAAATTAAGAAGAAAAAAATAGCAAAGACATTTTTTACAATATTTTTATGATACATCCAGTAAACAGGAAGAAGACATGTGTTGTTGTCCTATGGAACAGCTGTGCCCTGAGCTACTAGGATAGGATGTACTCTCCTCTCCTCTGGGCAGCCATGTGGGACAGATGACTGGGTAGGGTTGACTGAGACCACAATCACCACGGGTCTATTAAGCTAAAGTGGAATCGACCATTTGGATGCTGCAGAGATACATGTCACACATAGCCTTGACGATTATTTCCCTATTCTACTCAGCAGAGATACATGTCACACATAGACTTGACGTTATTCCTATTCTACTCAGCAGAGATACATGTCACACTATAACTTGAACGTTATTCCCTATTCTACTCAGCAGAGATACATGTCACACATAGACTTGACGTTATTCCCTATTCTACTCAGCAGAGATACATGTCACACACATAGACTTGACGTTATTTCCCCTTTTACTCAGCAGAGATACATGTCACACATAGACTTGACGTTATTCCCTATTCTACTCAGCAGAGATACATGTCACACATAGACTTGACATTATTCCCTATTCTACTCAGCAGAGAAGCATGTCTGCACAGGACACATTTTTCTCTGAACGTGTTGTAATGCAGTCTGCTGGATAAGTGATAACTTCCAAGTTCAGGGTGTTTTCTTCTACTGAAGTTTGTCGTCCCGAGTGGCGCAGCGGTCTAAGRCACTRCATCTCAGTGCAAGAGGCGTCACTGCAGTCCCTGGTTTGAATCCAGGCTGCATCACATYTGGCTGTGATTGGGAGTCTGATAGGGCGGCGCATAATTGACCCAGCTTCGTGTGGGGTAGGCCGTCATTGTAAATAAGAATTTGTTCTAATTAAATAAATAAATTAAATAAAAAGTTTATTCTCCGCTGTGCACATGGTAGCCTGCCTATTACAGTGAGATGGACTCTAATATCGAGTTCCTCTGTCCACTATGACCAACAACATGCCCCAGACTCCCTTTGGGTGGATAAATCTCAAACCGACCAACCCAGAGACAAATGTTCAGAAACCCTCTACAAACAACAACAAACTATTTTAAACACATGGCTCTGGACCAATCTCTCTCTCCCTCTCTCTCTCTCTCTCTTCCGCTCTCTCTCTCTTCCTCTCTCTCTCTCTCTTCTCTCTTCTCTCCTCTCTCTCTCTCCTCTCTTCCTCTCTCTCTTCCTCTCTCTCTCCCTCTCCCTCCCTCCCTCCCTTCCCTCTCTCTCTCTCTCTCCAGCCCATAGGAATAGAATTACTGTTCTATTCTAATAATTCTATACCCAAGCCGCTGATTATGATTCATATTAGTGGTAGTCATGCGTTAGGAAAAACAGTGATCTGCGATGTTCTGGACTGTGAGCCACTACTTCCAGAGATCAACTGGCGAAAAAGCTGGTTTATCCTCTAGCCTCTGAACGATGCCCCTGGCTGGCTCCCCCACGTGATCACATTCACCACAGCAGCACTGGAGAAACGGGAAAAAGAGAGGAGAGACAGAGAGAGAGGGGAGGGGGTAGAGAGAGAGAGTAGCACTGGATAGAAGAGGGGGGAGTGGGCAAACGAGTGGGAGGGAGAGAGGGGAGGGGTAGAGAGAGAGAGTAGCACTGGATAGAGAGAGGGGGTGGGGCAGAACGAGTGGGAGGGAGAGAGAGAGGGGAGGGGCAGAGAGAGAGAGTAGCACTGGATAGAGACAGGGAGAGAGAGGAGAGGGTGAGAGAGAGAGTAGCACTGGATAGAGACAGGGGGAGAGAGAGGAGAGGTAGAGAGAGAGAGTAGCACTGGATAGAGACAGGGGGAGAGAGAGGAGAGGGGTAGAGAGAGAGAGAGTAGCACTGGATAGGACAGGGAGGAGAGGGGAGAGACAGAGATCAACGCTGGATAGAAGAGAACAGAGTGCTCCAAGTGAAAGTAACTGAATACATGTTCACTGCTCCTCTCTTTCCTTAATCCCCATGTTTATGGGTTCAGCCCTCTCTGTAACCCCTCCCCCACTGTGTTATCGCTGTGTATCATCACTGTGGCATTTGGTTTATTTAATACCCTGCTCCTGCCCGTCCCTGACCGACTGGCTGTAAATATGGTAACTGGCACACTGACCAAACTGCAGCTAAAGCCACTTAAATGGCACCCTATTCCCTATTTTAGTGCACTGCTTTTGACCAAGAGCCTTTCTGGCACCCTATCCCTATTTAGTGCACTGCTTTTGACCAGAGCCCTCTGGCACCCTATTCCCTATTTAGTGCACTGCTTTTGACCAGAGCCTTCTGGCACCCTATTCCCTATTTTGAAATAAGATAAATAATGTTGAACATGTAAAAATTACATTTCAGGAAGTTATCTTTTAAAAGGTATTACTTTAACGTGGTTTTACCTGAGTTACTTTTTTCATTACCGCCCCTGCTATTGACATACAGCAGTTTGTAGGTTTGTGTGTATGTCTCCTGTTGTGTTAGTGTTCCACTACCCAACCACTGTAATATGGTGTTATTATGCTGTTTATAAACACTTTGTTTACTGCTTTAATGACCACCGTCTGTTCTGTTTTTCATTTCTATTTAATGTATCGTATTTTTGCTGCCATTTGATAAAATCAATAAACCACTCCTGATTTACTGTAGGCACGTATTGTTGTTATTGTTGTTGTAGTAATATCTAGTATTACAAGCTCGCACAGTTGCGGTGACTTTAGGGCTAGTCTACTTTTCAATATATTTGATAATTTATTGCAATGTCTCCGTCTGTATCGCACATAATCGAGAAAGTAAACTGATTTATGACGTAATTTACGTAATCAAAACGTATCGCTCGGTAACCTAGACCAGAGCCACTAGTTTAGGTCTCTATATCGCCATGCCATAGACCATCAAACTACTTATGAATTGATTCGTCGTGAGAGAGGTAAGGTTCGTCATTTTAATGTAAATGTTTTGGCCGGCTTTTATATTGATTGATTTTCTATGCTATTTCCTTTGTGACCGTCAACCCCTGGAGTTCGAAAGTACATGAGGTAGGCCGTCATTGTAAATAAGAATTTGTTCTTAAACTGACTTGCCTAGTTAAATAAAGGTAAAATAAAAAGTAGTGCGCGCATCTCTTAGCCGAGCCAAAGATGGTTGATAAATAAAGATGTCCCACACATGCCGTTTACCGTTTTAAAAAATGGTCACAGTTCCGGTCTGCGTAAAGTGTTGCTCTCCCATAGCCACCAATGCATTAGCAGCTGGGTCTGGTCCGCTTACTTCATTGACTGTTTATAAACCAGAAAAAAAGGAGCGAGTGAGATGTCTCGCTTACTCTTCCGTMTCTGRCCGAAGTATTGCTCTGTTCCGTCAGTCCCACATCTCAGAGGCCAGATCCAAAACCCTATCAAAGAAACGTATCAAACGTACTATCAAAGGACGCTCTAGTTATTCACACATCAAATACATTATTAATTGCTTGTTTCTGTATAAACCCTGCAGAAGTTTGTCCCTAGTAGATTAATACAATTGTTTTGATAGATTTTAATGAGCTCCAAATATATGTTTTATGTAACTAGGAAAGTCAGTTAAGAACAAATTCTTATTTACAATAATGGCCTACCAGAAGGCAAAAGGCCTCCTGCAGGGACAGAGGCTGGGATTAAAAATACAAAATAAAATAATGTAGGACAAAACACCATCACAACAAGACAGACACCACCACAACACCACAACACCACATAAAGAGAGACCTACGACAACAACATAGCAAGGCAGCAACACATGAACACACAGCATGGTAGCAACACAACATGACAACAACATGGTAGCAACACAACATGGCAGCAACACAACATGACAACATCATGGTAGCAACACAACATATGATAGCAGCACAAAACATGGTACAAACATTATTGGGCACATACAACAGCACAAAGGGCAAGAAAGTAGAGACAACAATACATCACGCGAAGCAGCCACAACTGTCAGTAAGAGTATCCATGATTGAGTCTTTGAATGAAGAGATGGAGATAAAACGATCCAGTTTGAGTGTGGCTGCTTCGATCCAGTACATAAATCTATCCATTAATCCATTCGTGTCTCAATGAATGTATCCGTGAATTTATGGATAGGCCTACACATGCACCATATCCATATTTTACTTTTCTCTACACTTCTAGTTCAACAGAATCGCAACACATTGAGATAGTCCTCTCTTCCTGGGTGATTTGGGTGATCCGGTGGAGACCTACCACCTAACCCCCTACCACCTAACCCCCTACCACCTAACCCCCTACCACCTAACCACCCTACGGAAAGTTCAGAGGTGGAGATGCCCGTGTACCGAGCACTGCCGGGCGCTGGCATCCTGGGTGAGGATGGCGATGATGAAGATGACACAGAGCAGGAACTCCTGTCCTTCTTGCCCGACCTGGATGAAAGGCGGTGGCGCGGTGAGCAGATCAACAAGATCAGAGACTTCCTGAACTCAGCTGTGGAGAGGGAGACAGACCTCACGGTACTACTGGACTGGCTCACTGAAGCACGTGAGTGTGCTGCACCTCAAATGGCACCCTATTCCCTATATAGTGCACTACTTTTGACCAGGGCCCATAGGGCTCCGGACAAAAGTAGTGCAGTATATAGGGAATAGGGTGCCACCTGGGACGCAAATCCTATATTGGATATTCAATACATTTTATAGGGATGTCTGTCTATCTATGCAAATTGTCTAATACATTTTTTATGTGAGTGAATGTGCTTGTGCTTCCTATTTCCATATTCAAATGACTGGTTGGTGTAGACATTACTCATGTTGTAAACCTGCACAGCCTGGTCTCATAGACTAGACGTAACATAGTAAACGGTACACTCAAATTAGTATGATATATTACATTTGGTATGGTTACATAAGACAGAAGGTTACTTATTAAGGTAAAAACAGAAGGAAAGGAAAGGAAAGTGGGATTCCTAGTCAGTTGTACAACTGAATACATTCAACTGAAATGTGTCTTCCACATTTAACTCAACCCCTCTGTGCTGGGTGGTTGGATGGGCATATAATGCAAATGTCTAGCAAACCAAAGGTTGCGAGTTCAAGTCTCATCATGGRCAACTTTAGCATCTTAGCTAATTAGCAACTTTCCAACTACTTGCTACTTTGCACCTACTTAGCATGTTAGCTAACCCTAACCTTAACCATTTAACATAACTCCTAACCTTAACCCCTAACCCCTAGCCTAGCTAACCTTAGCCACCTAGCTAACATTACCCTTAGCCACCTAGCTAATGTTAGCGTTAGCCACCCAGATAACTTTAGCCACAACAAAAAGGAAGGTATTGCAAATTCATAAAATATTGTAAGAATTGCAATTCGTAATATATCAGACGAAATGGATGATGGACATCCACATATTAATACATACCATACCCAATGTAAAATATCACACTAATTTGAGTGTCCCAGATTTTTTATTACTATGTTATGTCTACACCTGAGTCCAGGTTGACCTGCAGGACATGTTTTGCATAGGCTACACTGCAATTACTGCAGTAACCCTGTTCAGTCTTGATTATAGGTTCTTGAACTTGTCCCAAGCATAACAATGTGTTCATYTGGAATAGTTAGCTTACTTTTTCATACTGGTTTCCCACGTCACAGTTTTAAACCTGTGATATGGTCACATAAATCACCATGGCGATATAGGGTACCTTACGGTCACTATATGGCTAACCTGGCCATGTCTCTACCCATACCCTTGTTTAGGATAACCAATAATCAATAAACCAAATCACATTTTATTTGTCACATGCGCCCGAATACAACAGGTGTAATGCTTACTTACAAGCCCAATAAACGTCTCTGTTCTATGGTCTACAGAGGCGTCACTACAGACGTTTGAGAACGAGAGAGCTACAAAGAAAGAGGGGAACGAGGAGCAACAGGAGGAGGAGGTTACATCAGAATGGATCGAAGACGTACAGAGAAAGTTGGAGACGTCTATCAATGATACGGACGGCTGCATTCACCGCCTACRTGGCCTCTGCCAAGGCCTCTTTGATACCGACGTGAAAAAAAAGACCAAGAAGGAGGAAGCTGGTAAGATTGAGTATGAGAAGAGAAACGCACAGTGTCTTAGTATTTCTGTATTATTAGCAATAGTATTATTGCTATGTCTCTTGCKCTCCACAGAAGTCAAAACTAACTAAGAGTGTATATGACTTGAATACTTTAGTAGTATCAAAATCTAATGTTATTTGYCACATACAAATGGTTAGCAGATGTTAATGCGAGTGTAGCGAAATGCTTGTGCTTCTAGTTCCGACCGTGCAGTAATATCTAACAAGTAATATCTAACAGTTTCACAACATATACCCAAAATACACGTAAATCTAAGTAAGTAATGGATGAAGAATATACATATATGTCAGAGCGGCATTGGACTAAGATACAGTGCCATAGTATAGAGTACAGTATATACAGTTGAAGTTTACATTTTACATTTTACATTACAATACATTTAAACTCAGTTTTTCACAATTCCTGACAATTCCTTATTCCTCGTAAAAATTCCCTGTTTTAGGTCAGTTAGGATCACCACTTTATTTTAAGAATGTGAAATGTCAGAATAATTGTAGAGAGAATAATTTATTTCAGCTTTTATTTCATCACATTCTCAGTGAGTCAGAAGTTTACATACACTCAATTAGTATTTGGTAGCATTGTCTTTAAATTGTTGAACCTGGGTCAAACGTTTTGGGTAGCCTTCCACAAGCTTCCCACAATAAGTTGGGTGAATTTTGGCCCATTCCTCCTGACAGAGCTGGTGTAACGGAGTCAGGTTTGTAGGTCTCCTTGCTCACACACGCGTTTTCAGTTCTGCCCACAAAATTTCTATGGGATTGAGGTCAAGGCTTTGTGATGGCCACTCCAATACCTTGACTTTGTTGTCCTTAAGCCATTTTGCCACAACTTTGGAAGTATGCTTGGGGTCATTGTCCATTTGGAAGACCCATTTGTGACCAAGCTTTAACTTCCTAACTGATGTCTTGAGATGTTGCTTCAATATATCCACATAATTTTTCTCCCTCATGATGCCATCTATTTTGTGAAGTGCACCAGTCCCTCCTGCAGCAAAGCACCCTCACAACATGATGCTGCCACCCCCGTGCTTCAGGGTTGGGATGGTGTTCTTCGGCTTGCAAGCTTCACCCTTTTTCCTCCCAACATAACGATGGTCATTATGGCCAAACAGTTCTATTTTTGTTTCATCAGACCAGAGGACATTTCTCCAAAAAGTACAAGCTTTGTCCCCATGTGCAGTTGCAAACTGTAGTCTGGCTTTTTTATGGCGGTTTTGGAGCAGTGGCTCCTTCCTTGCTGAGCGGCCTTTCAGGTTATGTCGATAAAGGACTCGTTTTATTATGGATATAGATACTTTTGTACCTGTTTCCTCCAGCATCTTCACAAGGTCCTTTGCTGTTGTTCTGGGCTTGATTTGCTCTTTTTGCACCAAAGTATGTTAGATCTCTAAGAGACAGAATGCATCTCTTTCCTGAGCAATATGACGGCTGCGTGGTCCCATGGTGTTTAAACTTGCGTACTACAGATGAACGTGGTACCTTCAGGCGTTTGGAAATTGCTCCCAAGGATGAATCAGACTTGTGGAGGTCTACAATTTTCTTCTGAGCTCTTGGCTGATTTCTTTGGATTTTCCCATGATGTCAAGCAAAGAGGCACTGAGTTTGAAGGTTGGCCTTGAAATACATCCACAGGTACACCTCCAATTGACTCAAATTATGTCAATTAGCCAGAAGCTTCTAAAGTGTTAATTATCAGAAGCTTCTAAAGCCATGACATAATTTTCTGGAATTTTCCAAGGCACAGTCAAYTTAGCGTATGTAGACTTCTGACCCACTGGAATTGTGATACAGTGATTTATAAGTGAAATAATCTGTCTGTCAACAATTGTTGGATTTTTTTTTTTAGACTTGTGTCATGCACAAAGTAGATGTCTTACCCGACTTGCCAAAACTATAGTTTGTTAACAAGAAATTTGTGGAGTGGTTGAAAAACCACTTTTAATGACTCCAACCTAAGTGTATGTAAACTTCAGACTTCAACTGTACATATGAGATGGGTGATGCAATATTTACAAACAAATAAAGTGACTAAGATTCCATAGAATAGTATAGGGTACAGTTTACATATATGAAATGAGTAATGCAAGATACGGAGACATTATTAAAGTGGCTAGTGTTTCATTTCCTTAAAGTGGCCGGTGATTCCTAATCTATGTCTATAGGCAGCAGCCTCTGATGTGCTGGAGATGGCTGTTTAACAGTCTGTGGTGTACTATAGAATAGAATGCAGTATATACATATGAAATGGGGGATGCAATATGTAAAGACAATTTAAAAGTGACTAAGATACCGTAGAATAGCGTGGAGTGCAGTTTATACAAATGAGATGAATAATGCTAGATATGGAACATTATTAAAGTGGTTGGTGATCCAATTCTAAAAGTGGCCAGTGATTCCTAATCTATGTCTGTAGGCAGCTGCCTCTGATGTGCTAGTGATGGCTGTTTAGCAGTCTGATGGCCTTGAGATAGAAGCTGTTTTTCAGTCTCTCGATCCCAGCTTTGATGCACCTGTACTGACCTCGCCTTCAGGATGATAGCGGGGTGAACAGGCAGTGGCTCGGGTGGTTGATGTCCTTGATGACATTTTTGGCCTTCCTGTGGCATCTGGTGCTGTAGGTGTCAAGGAGGGTGGGAAGTTTGCTCCCAGTAATGCGTTGTGCAGACCTCACCACCCTCTGGAGAGCTTTGCAGTTGTGGTCGGTGCAGTTGCCGTACCAGGCGGTGATAGAGCCCGACAGGATGCTCTCAATTGTGCATCTGTAAAAGTTTATGAGGGTTTTAGGTGTAAGCCACATTTCTTAAGCCTCCTGAGGTTGAAGAGGCGCTGTTGTGTCTTCTTTAAATGGGTGGACCATTTCAGTTTGTCAGTGATGTGTACGCAGAGGAACATTCCACCTTCTCCACTGCGGTCCTATTGATGTGGATAGGGGGGTGCTCCCTCTGCTGTTTCCTGAAGTCCACGATCATCTCCTTAGTTTTGTTGATGTTGACTGAGAGGTTATTTTCCTGGCACCACACTCCCAGAGCCCTCACCTCCTCCCTGTAGGCTATCTCATCGTTGTTTGTAATCAAGCCTACTACTGTTGTGTTGTCTGCAAACTTGATGATTGAGTGGGAGGCGTGCTTCGCCACGCGGTCATGGGTGAACAGGGAGTACAGGAGGGGGCTGAGCATGCACCCTTGTGGGGCCCCAGTGTTGAGGATCAGCGAAGAGGAGGTGTTGTTTCCTACCTTCACCACATGGGGGCGACCCGTCAGGAAGTCCAGGACCCAGTTGCACAGGGTGGGGCTCAGACCCAGGGCCTCGAGCTTGATGATGAGCTTGGAGGGAACTATGGTGTTGAATGCTGAGCTGTAGTCAATGAACAGCATTCTTACTTAGGTATGCCTCTTGTCCAGATGAGACAGAGCAGTGTGCAGTGTGGTGGCGATTGCATCGTCTGTGGATCTATTGGGATGGTAAGCAAATTGAAGTGGGTCTAGGGTGTCAGGTAGGGTGGAAGTGAAATTATCCTTGACTAGTCTCTCAAAGCACTTCATGATGACAGAAGTGAGTGCTACGGGGGGCGATAGTCATTTAGTTCAATTACCTTTGCTTTCTTAGGTACAGGGACAATGGTGGCCATCTTGAAGCATGTGAGGACAACAGATTGGGATAGGGAGAGATTGAATATATCTTTGAACACACCAGCCAGCTGGTCTGCGCAAGCTCTGAAGACTTAGGTATACCATCTGGGCCGGCAGCCTTGCGAGGGTTAACAGGCTTAAATGTCTTACTCACGTCACCCACGGAGAAGGAGAGCCCGTTGTCCTTGATAGCGGGCCGCGTCGGTGGCACTGTATTACGTGCACGGTGGCACGTGCTTCTACACCTGCATTGCTTGCTGTTTGGGGTTTTAGGCTGGGTTTCTGTACAGCACTTCGAGATATTAGCTGATGTACGAAGGGCTATATAAAATAAACTTGATATTATCAAAGCGAGCGAAGAAGCTGTTCAGCCTTTCCGGAAGCAAGAGGTCGGTGTCCGCAACGTGGCTGGGTTTCCTTTTATAATCCGTGATTGTCTGTAGACCCTGCAGCATACGTCTCGTGTCTGAGCCATTGAACTGGGACTCAACTTTGTCCCTATACTTTGACGTTTAGCCTGCTTGATTGCTTTGCGGAAGGAATAACTCCACTGTTTGTATTCTTCCATATTCCTAGTTTTCTTGCCCTGGTTAAATGTGGTGGTTCGCGCTTTCAGTTTTGCAACAATGCTCCTATCTATCCACGGTTTCTGGTTGGGGTAGGTGTTAATAGTCACAGTGGGTACAACATCTCCTATGCACTTCCTGATAAACTCATTCACCGTATCGGTATATGTGTCAATATTATTTTCTGAAGCTACTCTGAACATATCCCAGTCTGCGTGATCAAAACAATCTTGAAGCGTGCATTCCGATTGTTCAGACCAGAGTTGAATAGTCCTCACCACGGGTGCATCCTGTTTGAGTGTCTGCCGATAGGAGGGGAGGAGCAAGATGGAATCGTGGTCTGATTTGCCAAATGGAGGGGAGGGGAGGGCCTTATATGCATTCTGGAAGGTAGTAAAGCAATGGTTGAGGGTTTTAGCAGCGCGAGTACAACAATCAATATGTTGAAAGAATTTCTCAAGCCTTTTCTTCAAATTTGCTTTGTTACAATCCCCAGCTACAATAAATGCAGCCTCAGGATATGTGATATGTGGATTGTTCTCCAGTGAACATTCTGTGATGATAAAAGGCCTATGGTCTGGGTGAATACTTTAGTAGTATGACTGAATGTTCTCCAGTGAACGTTCTGTGATGATAAAAGGCCTATGGTCTGGGTGAATACTTTAGTAGTATGACTGAATGTTCTCCAGTGAACGTTCTGTGATGATAGAAGGCCTGCATTCTGTCTGAGGAGATTGTATGCTCATAATGGTGAGCTACAGTGTGTATTTTCAGCTCTGAATAAGGGTGTGTGGCACTGGTGGAGGGAGCAGAAGGTGGATGCACGGACCATCAAACGAATCCAGGAGCTCCAGCCCCCTGCTGCAGACGTATTTCTAGCGGACGTCAACCTGGCCACGAAGTCTGCCAAGGAGCTTTCCTTCATGCTCTTAGACGTAGCCAAGTCACTAGGCTGCAACAAGGCAATGAATCTGGCCTTTAAGTTCGTAACGGTAGGTCACACACCAGACAGTAATGGTAGATCACACCAGACAGTAACAGTAGGTCACACACCAGACAGTTTTCTGAGGACAAGTATTGGTCTGCTAAGGCCAGGATTCAATCAAAGGCACTTTGTCCACTAGTGTACTGCACTTGACTTATTTAAGTTTGAGCCTACCGCCGCAGAGTTTACCATGAATGTGATCTCCGTCTGGGCAATTGCCATTTGAATGTGCATCGTCAAAAGTGCATTGCACTTGTCAATGATACGCTTTTGATTGAAACCCGGCCTCAATTTTGAATGTATGCACTCCCTGTACTGTAAGTCACGTTGAATTAAAGCCTAAATGGTATACACATACGGTTCGTTATGATCAGGTAGGGCTGCAGAACCTTAACCAAGCATTCCAGGAGCGCACCATGGAAGCCAGGAAGCTTCTGGCACAGGTGGAGGAGCTGCAGTCTATGGACTGTCGCTTCGAGCTGGCCCAGATAAAGATCCAAGTGGGAGACAGTCAKATCAAGATGACCAAGATGGAGGATGAGCTTTCGTCAGTCAAGGAGCAGAACRATATTCTACTGTTCCAGATCCAACAGATGCAGGAGATCCCGAAACATCCATTGCCGAAACAGCAGGTAGTGGTCGTTGCTCCCTCAAAAAACGTACAGGGAGCACCAGTGCTCAACAATCAGCTGGTTCCACAACCAACCCCCAAGGTTAAGTACCCCAAACGGAGGCCGAAACCAAAGCCGGAGCCAGGCCAGCATGTTGGCGAAGAAGTGGAAGAAGTGGAGTCTCTGGAAGACATCTCAGTGGATCCAGAAGACATCATCGAGCAGGTGGAGAGGAAGAGCATGGATCTTCTGGAGGCCATCCAGAAGTCTGAGCAATGTGTGGTGTCAATTTCTGGTGACAAGGACAAGGGGAAAGAGGGTGAGCTGCTAGAAGGGATGGATGCCGCCAGCAGAAAAGCCAAGGCAGCTGATATCATCAAGCTGTACTGCGATCTACAGAGGTCCATCAGAGACTCTTTTAACGACATGATCACGCAGCTACAGGTAGGAGCATATCAGCATATTGTAACAAATATGGGGKGGTAGCCCCGGGCCAGCGAATGTCAACCCAACACCTTAGCCATGACGCGATCTGAATGAAGAGATCTGAATATCTTGATGAGGTCACTAGGTGTTGGGTGAAGTTTCCTGCATCATACTAGCCGACATTCTGCCTTTATTTGATTCTTACTGCAGTTTAGGGGCCTTTGTCCCACTGACATTCTCTCACTTGTGGTGATTTCCCTCCAGGGGAAGTTTGACGATGACATCATAGACGTGCCGCTCATGGACAACGACAACAAACTGGACGAATCAGCGTTCTGGGACTCAACCCAGAAAACCCCAGGAGACATGCTGAAGGAGATCAGCAATGAGATACAGAACCAGGACCGCACGGTGAAGGATGTGGGAGCCAACATACAAGCGCTCTTTGACTTGGAAGGTGAATGGATAGATAGATGGATGAATGAATGAATGAATGAATGAATACATTGCCTCAGCCATTGGAGTACAACAATACATACATTACAAATCATCAAGAATTAATAACACAACGAATTCTAACAACTTACATGGAAATAAGTTGTTGGAATTGATTGTGTTTTTAATTCTTGATGATTGTTTATGTATGTATTGTTGTACTCCAATGGTGGTCCTCGTTAGGTAAGAAGACTTTGKCAAACCTCAAGGGAAAGAGTCGTCGCCACTCCCTGAACATCATCATGGACCAGTTCAAGAACCTCAACGAGATGGGCAAGAAGCAGGTCTTTATTTATTTTTCATTCCAAATCGCACCATGTTCCCTATATAGTGCACTACTTTTGACCCGAGCCCTGTGTAACTACATAGGGAACTAGTGCACTATATAGRGAATAGGGTGCCATTTGGAACGCACTCTCCGTAACTATAGCACTTTACTGAAAGCACTTTATATAGGCATGTACAGTKGAAGTCTGAAGTTTACATACACTTAGGTTGGAGCCATTAAAACTCGTTTTTCAACCACTCCACAAATGTCTTGTTAACAAACTAGAGTTTTGGCAAGTTGGTTAGGATGGTTAGGACATCTACTTTGTGCATGACACAAGTAATTTTTTCAACAATTGTTTACAGACAGATTAATTCACTGTATCACAATTCCAGTGGGTCAGAAGTTTATATACACTAAGTTGACTGTGCCTTTAAACAGCTTGGAAAATTCCAGAAAATKATGTYATGGCTTTAGAAGCGTCTGATAGACTAATTKACATWATTTKAGTCAATTGGAGGTGTACCTGTGGATGTATTTCAAGGCCAACCTTCAAACTCAGTGCCTCTTTGCTTGACATCATGGGAAAATCAAAAGAAATCATCCAAGACCTCAGAAAAATAATTGTAGACCTCCACAAGTCTGGTTCATCCTTGGGAGCAATTTCCAAATGCCTGAAGGTGCCACGTTCATCTGTACAAACAATAGTACGCAAGTATAAACACCATGGGACCACGCAGCCGTCATACCGCTCAAGAAGGAGACGCGTTCTGTCTCCTAGAGATGAACGTACTTTGGTGCGAAAAGTGCAAATCAATCCCAGAACAACAGCTGCTGGAGGAAACAGGTACAAACGTATCTATATCCATAATAAAACGAGTCCTATATCGACATAACCTGAAAGGCCGCTCAGCAAGGAGAAAGCCATTGCTCCAAAACTGCCATAAAAATGCCAGATTACGGTTTGCAACTGCACATGGGTACAAAGCTCGTACTTTTTTGGAGAAATGTCCTCTGGTCTGATGAAACAAAAATAGAACTGTTTGCCATGATGACCATTGTTATGTTTGGAGGAAAAAGGGTGAGGCTTGCAAGCCGAAGAACACCATCCCAACCGTGAAGCACGGGGTTGGCAGCATCATGTTGTGGGGTGCTTTGCTGCAGGAGGGACTGGTGCACTTCACAAAATAGATGGCATCATGAGGGTGGAAAATTATGTGGATATATTGCAGCAACATCTCAAGACATCAGTCAGGAAGTTAAAGCTTGGTCACAAATGGGTCTTCCAAATGGACAATGACCCCAAGCATACTTCCAACGTTGTGGCAAAATGGCTTAAGGACAACAAAGTCAAGGTATTGGAGTGGCCATCACAAAGCCTTGACCTCAATCCCATAGAAAATGTGTGGGCAGCACTGAAAACGCGTGTGCGAGCAAGGAGGCCTACAAACCTGACTCAGTTACACCAGCTCTGTCAGGAAGAATGGGCCAAAATTCACCAAACTTATTGTGGGAAGCTTGTGGAAGGCTACCGAAACGTTTGACCCAAGTTAAACAATTAAAGGCAATGCTACCAAATACTAATTGGGTGTATTGTAAACTTCTGACCCACTGGGAATGTGATGAAATATAACAAAAAGAAAAGAATATTCTCTCTACTATTATTCTGACATTTACATTTCTAAAATAAAGTGGTGATCCTAACTGACCTAAAAACAGGGAATATTTACTGCGGATTAAATGGTCAGATTGTGAAAAACTGAGTTTAAATGTATTTGGCTAAGGTGTATGTAAACTTCCGACTTCAACTGTATGTATATTCCTCGTGCTTTTAGCCTAGGTAGCCTATAGTTTTGGTMTGTATTTACACTGACTTGTCTTGTGTTTGTTTTTATTGTTTCGTTGTCAGTCTTGAGAGTTTTTACGAAACATATTCCTATTTAATATGTATTCTAATAAATACAAATGTCATAAATTCACTTGACTTGCCTTTTACTTTCTGTTTGTGCTCTAGACAGGGTTATTGTAGAAGACTTTGTGACGACTGCTGATGTAAAAAAAGGACTTTATAAAATACATTTTGTTKATTCATTGCTAGGTTTGCAAATTGCGTCTGACCCTGGAGAACCTGGTGGAGATGCATAGGAAGGTGAACCAGGGGAAGCCTGAGACCAGAGGTCCAGAGGAAACACAACGCCCCCATCAGGTCCACCTCCCCATTCTCTCCCCCGAGGAATCAGAGGAGGAGCTGGAGGAGCTGGAGGAGGTTGAGGTGAATTAATTGATTGAATTTATTAGATACCGTAAAACTTCAATTGAACACAGTCTCAAGTAGCCGCCTGTCCCTTTTAAACGTTTACAGGCGAAGTGAAGGCAGGTAAGGGTTGTTAAAGGCCCAGTGCAGTCAAAAACTAGATTTTCCTATGTTTTAAATATATTTCCACACTATGAGGTTGGAATAATACTGTGAAATTGTGAAAAAGTATGATAATGCCCTTTTCATGTCAGAGCTGTTTGAAAAGACCGCCTGAAATATCAGCCTGTTTCGGTGGAACGGAGTTTTTGCCTTCCATGGTGACATCACCATGAGGTAAATTAGCTAATCAACTAGCGTTTCAACATTTTATTGAGCAAAAGCTATGTGTGTTAAGGAAATAGAAGCATGACTCAAATAGAAGCCTGTCTCTAAGAAGTGCCTGTTGTGTTCAGTGATTGAAGCAAATATAAGCCCTGGGCTATTAATTGAATTTTTACGATAATTAAAAGTAGTAGGCTGATTGAGGATAAAAACACAACAATGCCCGGAGGGTTATTTCCATTGTGGTCCTCATATGAACAAATACAATGAATGCATGAATGAATGAATGAATGAATGAACGAATGAACGAATGAATGAATGAATGAATGAATGAACGAACGAATGAATGAATGAACGAACGAACAAACAATTGAACGAATGAATGAAGGTGAATGAACGAACAAATGAATTAATTAATACTTTAATGTCCCACAGGGCAATTTGGTTACAGGCATACCTGTCATACATATAACATAACACATTACATCTCCTCAGGTGTAAAAGAGAATGTGTTGTAARTAAACATCTCCTCAGGTGTAAAAGAGAATGTGTTGTAAATAAAAATGTGTTGTAAATCTCCTCAGGTGGTAGAGAAGCAGAGGAGAACCAGGAGACGTTCCATCCTCGTGCAGAAGACCCAGAAACGAATCCCCGTGAAGATGGCCGAGTCCAGGTTGTGGACAGACCATGTGGAGCGCTACAGCTCAGACATGACGTTGGAGGCGGACAAGTTGATGAAGACTCGCATGGTGGGAGTGAACCACATCTTCCACGTGGAATCCCAGAGGTAATGTCTGCATCGCAAAGGGCACCTTTTCTATTCCCTATATAGGACATTACYCATAGGGCCCTGGTCAAAAGTAGTGCACTATAAAGTGAATAGTGTGTGAGGCACATTGTGGACGAAGGAGACCCAGGGGTCTGTACTCAGATCAAGGTTCAAGAGGGGATCATGTMAGGACAGTTGATCAGTGGTGAGTATAATGTCAATAGGTGGTTCATATAGTTMAACTTGTTGCTTGATTTAACGCTTTTGGAGCTGCAAGACGTTTTACTTTGCCTCTCTAGGTTTCTTCCTAGGTTCCTTCCATCTAGGGAGTTCTTCCTGGTCACTGTGCTTCTGCTTCTGTTTCTACTTGTTCTAGGGTTTACCGGGGTTTAGGCCGGGTAACTGTACAGCACTTTGTGACAACTGCTGATGTAAAAAGGGCTTTATAAAATAAATGATTGATTGACTAATTGATTGATGGATTGATTGATGGATTGATTGAAGGGTTCACTTCCTACAGGTGCAACTTGAAGCTGCTCCACCAGGCTGTGGTGAACAGGCATATCTCCCCACAGCTCTACCGCATGGTGAAGGACATAATCATCCAGACACTTAGCAGTGTGGAGAACAGACTACTCTGTCTTATCAGGAGGTTCATAAGGCACAAAGCTCTGCAGCACGTCAGGTACTATAGGCTGGCTGGCTGGCTGGCTGGCTGGCTGGCTGCTGGTTGGCTGGCCTGGGCTGGGTGGATTGATGGATGATGGATGGGTGGCTAGTTGGTTGTCTGGTTGACTGGCTGGCTGGGTGGATTGATGGATGATGGATGGGTGCTAGTGGTTGTTTGGTTGGTTGTCTGGTTGGCTGGCTGGTTGGTTGTCTGGCTGGGTGGATTGATGGATGATGGATGGGTGGCTAGTCGGTTCGGTTGTTGGTTGGTTGTCTGGTTGGCTGGCTGGTTGGTTGTCTGGCTGGGTGGGTGGATTGATGGATGATGGATGGTTGGCTAGTCGGTTGGTTGGTTGGCTGGCTGGCTGTCTGGTTTGCTGGCTGATTTAGTACCTGTCTGGCTTTAACATAGTTTGGTCCTAAAATGGCCTCTAGGTAGTTGTAGTGCAGTGGAGGTCCTCAGAGGAGGAAGGGGAGGACCATCCTCCTCAGTGTAAAACATTAGTAAAACATTATAAAAAAGTTATCATTTTTAGATAGAACGTAACTAAATTATAATCACGTCAACAAATAATTGATTAAAACACACTATTTTGCAACGGAGGTCTACAGTAGCCTCAACAGCACTCTGTAGGGTAGCACTATGGTGTAGCCGGAGGACAGCTAGCTTCTGTCCTCCTCTGTGTACATTGACTTCAGTAAAAAACAGAGGAGGCTCATGGTTCTCACCACCTTCCATAGATTTACATRGGTTGGAGGATGTCCTCCGGAAGTTGTCATAATTACTATCAGAGCTCTTGCAGCAWGAACTGACATGTCTTCCACCCAATCAAACGATCAGATAATGAATCTAGTACTGAAAGCATAAGCTACAGCTATCTAGCACTGCAGTGCATAAAATGTGGTGAGTAGTTGACTCAAAGAGAGAGAAAGACAATAGTTGAACAGTTTTCAACAAATTAATTTCTTACAAAATGAAGGAGAAGCAAGAGAGAGATAGAGAGAGATTGTCATTTTTTCTCCAGTTTCACTTAGCTAGCAAATGCAGCTAGCTAGTTTAGCCTACTCAAACACCCTGCTCAAACAGAGGGATGCTATGTTAGCTAGCTGGCTATGACTATCCAACACAACACTGGAACTCTTCCAAGTCAAGGTAAGCTTTTGGTTTTAGTAATTTATTGCCACCGGAGACCGCCGTTGTAACTGCTTACTGACTATACACTGTAACTTTACTGCATGATTGTAGTGGGTTTACTAACGCATTAGTTCGATTAGCTATGTTGACTAGGACATTACTTTAGCTAATATGGTGACAACGATGTAGGCTGTATGTAGCGGTTATGATATGGTTTAGCTTGGAAAGGCTTTTTCGCCTGGTCACATACAGCAGATGTGTTGTGCATTGAAGTCCAAAAGCGAAGGGAAAAGGTGAGAGGAGGAGAGTGCATAGATGCTAGAAGGAATACAACGTGGCTGCTATGAAAGTGAACTGTGTTTATGCGTGATCAGGGGTGTATTCATTACGCCGATTCTGTTGAAAAACATTTCTTAAACGGAAGCAAACAGAATGAAACGGGGATAAATTTACCTGAATTTGTCCAATAGAAACTCTCGATTGCGACTGTTGGACTAATGATTACAGCCTAGATCAGCTAGATGCACTCAAGAGTGTGCAAGGTGGTATTGAATGTGTCACTGTCTGTCCATGTATCACTGTCTGTCACCTCAATTTTTTTCTCTCAACCTTTTTTGCACCAAGTTGTAAACTTTCATTCATAGGCTAGGTTGTAGCAACCTCGTGATGGGTATAGGGCACATGTTTGTATCATGTAGTAGCCTAAACCTATCGATGTAACATTGAACTGAGTGTATGGAATATGAATGAGTCATCCAATATGATGTAATATAAATAAGGCCAAACTCATGAAAACAAAATCATGTTGTTGTATTGAACTATGATACTTGTTTGAAATTGGTCAAATCTAAACGATAACTACAAATAATTTTTATTACAAAACAGAAACAATCTGAACGCTAGACTGCTCTTGGCGCGTGACATGAACGATGGACAGGCGGCCAAGGACTTGTACAAGTCCCTACAAAGACTGGACGTGCACCAATCTACTATGACGAGGCAGTGGTCTGAGAAGCAAACTTCCATTGAACTGACACGGACCAGATGCCTGGCACACATGCTCTACCTCTTCAGTCAGGTTAGGAGGACTCAATGTGGTTGAGGGGTAGACGTTAATCCAGAAATATAAATAGGAATTTTTAGGAGGGAACATGTTTTTGTGTACTTTACTCTACTCTACACTACACTACACTACTCTACACTACTATACACAACTATACTCTACACTACTGTACACTCCACTACTATACTCTACACAACTCTACACCACACTACTCTACTATACTATACTATAGCCCACACCGCTATACTCTACACCACTATACTCTACGCTACTATACTCCACGTTACTATACTCTACACTACCATTCTGCTATACCCTACACTACTGTACTCCACACTACTATACTCTACTCTACTATACTGTACTCTACACTACTCTACTATTCCATCCACTGCTATACACTACTATACTCTACACTACTATGCTCTACACTACTATACTCAGTGTGAGTATAGGTAGTTGGTGTAGATTGGTATAGGGCAATTGTGTAGATGGTGCAGAGTATAGTAAGTGTTAGAGTATAGAGTTAGCAAGCGTGTAGATATATGTAGTTAGTAGAGTAGTGTAGAGTATAGTATGGGCAATAGTGTGGAGTATGAGTGTGGAGTGATAGTGAGCAGTTTGTGGAGTATAGGGAGTGTGGAGTATAGCGTGTGGAGTATAGTAGTGTAGAGTAATAGCAGGTGGAGTTGATAAGTAAGCGAAGTATGAGTAGTGTGGAATATAGTAGTGTGGCAGTAGTGTAGTGTAGAGTAAATAGTAGTGTGAGTATAGTGGAGTGTAGAGTATAGTAGTGTGGGTAGGTAGTAAGTTGTGGAGTATGTAGTTGAAGAGTATAGTAGTAAGAGTATGCATGTGGAAAGTATAGGCAGGTGGAGTATCAATGTTTGGGTTATAATTAGAGTCATAGCAGTGTGTTTTGAAGTATTGTATGGTGTATAGTAGTGATATGAGTGGCCGTATAGTAGTTGGAGTATAAGTAGCTGTGGGAGTATAGTAGTGGGCAGAGTAATGTATGCGAGTATAGTATGCACGAGTAAGTGTGCGG
>NW_019942722.1:74708-78512 GCF_002910315.2 Salvelinus sp. IW2-2015 | reverse complement strand
AACAGAGTTATACATGTGAGTATTAAGCAAAAGTTTGTGGAGTATAATAGTGTGGAGTATAGTAGTGTAGAGTTATAGCAGGTGAGTCAATCGTGGTGTAGAGTATAGTAGTGCGGCGTATAGTAGTGTGGAGTATAGTAGTGTGGGTATTAGTAGTTTGCAGAGTATAAAGTGTGCAGAGTATATAGTGCAGAGTAAGTAGT
Organism: Salvelinus sp. IW2-2015; assembly: GCF_002910315.2. Taxonomy (NCBI): domain Eukaryota; kingdom Metazoa; phylum Chordata; class Actinopteri; order Salmoniformes; family Salmonidae; genus Salvelinus; species Salvelinus sp. IW2-2015. The sequence goes on along the minus strand of NW_019942722.1, from coordinate 78,309 downwards.
GCGTGAGCTATAGTATTGGAAGGATTAGTAGTACAGAGTATAGTAGGCGGGAGTATAGTAGTTGCAGGTATAGTGGTGCGGAGTATAGCAGTGCAGAGTATAGCAGTGTGGAGTATAAGTAGTGGTGGATAGTATGCAGTGTGGGAGATAGTAGTGTCGGAGTATAGCTATTGGTAAGTATGTGATATAGTAGTGCTAGAGTATAGTAGTGTGGAGTATAGTATGTGTAGAGTTATCTTAGTGTGAGTTATGTAGTGTAGTAGAGGGTATCAGTGGGGGTATAGTGTAGAGTATAGCGTGGGAGATATAGCATGTGGAGTATCAGTGTGGAGTTACGTTAGGTAGAGTATAGTAAGTGTAGAGTATAGTCAGTGGTGGAGTATCAGCAGTGTAGAGTATAGCAGTGTAAGTATAGGTATGTGGAGTATATTAGTGTAGAGTATAGCACGTGTGGAGTATAGCAGTGTGGGTGTATAGTAGTGTAGAGTATAGTGTGGTAGAGATAGGTAGTGTGGAGTATAGAGCTGTGGAGTGTGATAGTAGTGTGGAGTATAGTAGTGTAGAGTATAGTAGTGTGGAGTAAGCAGTGTGGAGTTATAGCAGGTGAGTTAGTAGTGTAGAGGTATAGTAGTGTAGAGGATAGTAGTGTAGATATGAGGTGGAGTATAGCAGTGTAGAGTATCGTAGTGTAGAGTATATGTGTGGAGTACGGTGTTAAGTATAGCAGTGTTAGAGTATAGAGTGTAAGTATAGTAGTGTAGACAGTATAGTAGTGTAGAGTATAGGTAGTTGGTGTAGAGTATGGAGAATTGTTAGTATAGTGTTGGAGTATAGTAGTGTGAGTATACATGAAGTAGTAGTAAAGAAGTAGTGGGAGTTAGTGTGGAGTATAGAGTGTAGAGTTAGTATTGTCAGTTGTGGAGTATAGCAGTTGAGGAGTAGTATTGGAGATATCAGTGTGGAGTATAGCAGTGTGGAGTATAGTAGTGTAGAGTATAGCAGTGTAGCGAGTTGATAAGTAAGTCGTGAGTATAGCAGTGTGGAAGTATAGCTAGTGTGGACGTATAGCGTAGTGTGAGAATAGTAGTGTGGAGTATACAGTGTGGTGTAGAGTATACGAGTGTGGGTACGAGTGTTGGAGTATAAGTCAGTGAGAGTATACAGTGTAGAGAGTATGAGTGTGGAGTATAGTAGGTGGGAGTATAAATAGTGTTGGGTATAACAGTGTAGAGTCTCGTCCGCTCGGAGTATGATGGTGAGAGTATAGCTAGTGTGCGAGTATAGTAGTTGGAGTATAGCTAGTGGGGAGAGCAATGTGGAGTATATTGTGCAGAGTGGTGTTGAGGAAAGGAGGTAGTAGTATGGAGTATAGTAGTGTAAGAGTGTAGTCATAGTGGTATAGAGTTAAGTCTCTGCTATGGGTACAGTTAGCAGTGTTGATGTAGCTGGGGAGTACAGTATCGCAGCTGTTGAGTAGTGTAGGAGTACGATGCAGTTAGTTGAGCAAGTATAGAAGTAGTGTGTAGAGTATAAGTAGTAAGAGATATCATGGTAGAGTTAGAGTGTAGAGTATCAGAGTAGAAGTAGTGGTGGTGTGGGTATAGTGAGTAGTAGTGTACGAGTTAGAGTACAGCGAGTAGTATTGGAGTATAGTGTGAGAGTATATTAATTGCAGAGTAGTGTTTAGTAGGTATGAAGTAGGTGGATATGTATGTGTTAAGCAATAGTAGAGTAGTATTGTGTGAGTAGTAGTGCTAGGCATGTAGTGTGTGATATAGTAGTAGTAGTGTTAGGTAATAGGTAGTGTGTGAGTAGTATGATTGTTGTGACGTAGATAGTAGTTGATACAGTGGAGTATGTGATTGGAGTATAGGTAGGTAGAGTATATTAAGTGAGTGTAGTTGTGAGTAGGTGGTATATAGTATAGGTAGTTGTGACTGAGGGTGTATAGTAGTGTAGTGATAGAGTTATTTAATGCAGAGTGCTGTTGAGTTAGTGTTATTAGTAGTTGTGTACACAACTATACTCTACACTGCTATACTGTACTGTACTCTACACTACTCTACACRACTATACTCTACACTACTATACTCTACKATGTACCCCTATACTCCACACTACTWTACTCTGCTATACACCACTMTACWCYRCTATACWCTRCTATACMCWACWWTACYCMACRYTACTCCACWCTACTCYACTCTACACGACTATACTCCACACTAMCACACTCTGCTATACACTRCCATACTCTACGTTACTCCACACTACCACACTCTGCTCTACACCACTATACTCCACACTACTATACTGTACACTGCTATACTCTGCGCCACTCTACTGTGCTCCACTATACTATACTCTACATTACTATACCCTACACTGCTATACTCCACACTACTATACTCTACACTGCTATACTCTACACTACTGTACTCCACACTGCTATACTCTACACTACTATGCTACACTTCATTACTCTGTCCAACTCTATCTCAACAGCTGAGAGTGGACTACAACTTGCATCTGGCCGCTCCGGTTCCATGCAACACCAGCCAGGAGCTGCCCCATCCCATCATGACGGTGGTGCCTACCAAACTACAGTGGTCTCTGAGGCCCAGTCCCAACTCCAATCTTCCATCATCCCTGTCACTGGCACGTCTAGCCCCATCTTCACTCCAAACCCCACCATCCACACACCTATACCCACCGACACACCTCGCTTCGCCTGCACACGCACACCCGTCGTCATTGGTACACCATCCCCCACCTTCCCTGGTACACTTACCTCCACCTTTACCTGAGACATACCCATGGAGCAGTGTTCACAGGTAGGCTACACGCAAACACATCACATCATTTAGCTCAGTGCTTTTGTTTACTCTTTGTTTTATCTCGAAGTCAGTTGAACTTTCTTCAAAGTTTTCAATCTCTAGATAGAATCCTCTAATAATAATTTCTCCAAATATCAGGTACATCATGAGGCAGAAACTAAGAGTTAACTTTCTCCATCATGTGCCAAGACCACCACCTGTATCAACTACTAACACACCTAGTCCTGTATCCCCCAACCACATCAACTACTAACACACCTAGTCCTGTATCCCCCAACCACATCAACTACTAACACACCTAGTCCTGTATCCCCCAACCACATCCACATCAACTTACTAACACAACCTCCTGTATCCCCAACCACATCAATACTAAACACACCTATGTGATCCCCCAACACATCAACTACAACACACCTAGTCGTATCCCCCAACCACAGCAATACTAACCACACCTAGTCCTGTATCCCCCCAACCACATCAACTACTAACACACCTAGCCTGTATCCCCCAACCACATCAACTACGTAACACACCTACCGTAATCCCCCAAACAAGCATCAATACTAACACACCTAGTCTCGAATCCCCCAACACATCAACTACAACACACCTAGTCCTGGTATCCCCCAACCACATCAACTACTAACACACCTAGTCCTGTATCCCCCAACCACATCAACTACTAACACACTAGTCCTGATATCCCCCAACCACCATCTGCTGCTAACACTGTCAACAGAACATTCCACACAGAGCACCATGTA
>NW_019942722.1:72274-74683 GCF_002910315.2 Salvelinus sp. IW2-2015 | reverse complement strand
TAACTTTCTCCATCTGTGCCAAGACCACCACTGTATCAACGCTAACACACCTAAGTCCTGTATCCCCCAACAGCATCAACGCTAACACACCTAGTTCCTGTATCGCCCCAACCACATCAACTACTTAAACACACCTAGTCCTGTATCCCCAACCACATCAACTACTAACACACCCAGTCCTGTAATCCCCAACCACATCAACCACTAACACACCTAAGGGCCTGTATCCACCCAAACACCACCTATCAACTACTAACAACACCTGAGTCCCTGTATCCCCCAAACCACATCCAACTACTAACCCACACCTAGTACCGGTATCCCCCAACCACATTCAACTACAAACCACACCTGAGTCCTTGTATCCCCCAACCCACATCAACTACTAACACACCGATCCTGTATCCCCCAACCACATCAACTTACTAACACAACCTAGTCCTGTTATTCCCCCAACCACATCAACCTACTAACACACCTAGTCCTGTATCCCCCAACCACATCAACTACTAACACACCTAGTCCTGTATCCCCCAACCACATCAAATACTAACACACCTAGTTCCTGATCCCCCAACCATCACTACCACAGTCTCCCAACCACGAATAACCACACTAGTCCTGTATCCCCCCCAACCACAGTCAACTACTAACAACACCTTGGCCTGTATCCCCAACCACATCAACTACTAAACACCAAGTCCTGTATCCCCCAAACACATCAACTACTAACACACCTAGTCTGATCCGCCAACCACATCAACTACTAAAACCTAGTCCGGTATCCGCCCAACCACACAACTACTAACACACCTACCTGTATCCCCCAACCACATCAACTACTAAACACACTTAGCCGTAATCCACCCAACCACATCTGCATACTAACACACCTGTCCAGATAATTCCCCAACACATCAACTACCCAACACAACCTAGTCCTGTTATCCCCCAACCACATCAACTACTAACACACCTAGTCCTGTATCCCCCAACCACATCAACTACTAACACACCTAGTCCTGTATCCCCCAACCACATCTGCTGCTAACACTGTCAACAGAACATTCCACACAGAGCACCATGTAATCCTCTGCTTCCTGTCTCTCTCTCTGTGTGTGTGTGTGTGTGTGTGTCATAGCGATAAAGAACAAGGCAAGATGAAGACGCTGTGGCAGGCAGACAAGACTCTGCGCTGCATGTGGCTGGCCAGGAAGATCCCAGCCGGGCCCTCTAACATCCGCTGTATCCCACGCCTGCTGGAGATGGACGTCAACCGAGGAAGAGTCAACGCAATGCGCACCCTGCACGCTAGGTAAGACGGTGGACTGTTTGTTCCACGGATTTAAACCAGAATTACCCTCTAGGGGATATCTTTCTTTTTGGGGAACACACTGCACACCCCGCAGGCTAGATTAGGCATGCTACCATGCCCCAGCGTCAAATTGCAGACAACGCTCTTCACCCCAGGTCMTGGGGACTACCTCAGTGGGTTTAGGACGGTTGTTATTCCTAACCCAGACCCAATAATAAACATACCAGGACACATACAGTAGATGATGTTGCTCTATCATAGGATGACCGGAGTGCTGAATCAGATATTTCTGGATGGAGCAGATGAGGACAGTGATGTGGAGTCGACGTTTCACCCGTCAGATCAATAAATCACCGTATCACAACTATAGTCTTTGTTTTCCCTCTTGGCTTCCTGTCATTGTTTTGTGCAGATTAGAGTTTCTCTGCAGTGAAATGGTATTGTTCCTTCATATCTATAACCACCTTTTATTGAGATCACTTTATAAAGTGTAAAGACAACAACAAAAATATTGTAAATGCAGTTTCGTAATAAAAAAAAGAAATTACATTTGAAGCGGTACGTTTACAAATGTGATATGATTTGGTTTTGCATTAATTTACAAATTGTCTTGAATTTACAAAACAATATAACTCAGTGGAGTTGTGTCTGAATTTAACCAATAGAACATTCTAATGCGTGAAGAATTGCGTCCCCTGGCATGGAAGTCTTGACACCGAGGTAATGCAGAATGCTGTCCATGTCATTTCAGTTCACACAGTCTTGTATAACTAGCCTTGTGGGGACACAAAATTCAGTCCCATTCAAAATCCTATTTTCCCAAACCCCTAACCTTAACCCTAAACCTGACCCTAGCTGCTAAACCTAACCCTAGCTGCTAACCCTAACCCTAACCTTAACCCTAAACTTAACCCTAGCTGCTAACCCTAACCCTAACCTTAACCCTAAACTTAACCCTAGCTGCTAACCCTAACCCTAACCTTAACCCTAAACCTGACCCTAGCTGCTAACTTTAACCCTAAACCTAACCCTAGCTGCTAACCCTAACCTTAACCCTAAACCTGACCCTAGCTGCTAACTTTAACCCTAAACCT
>NW_019942722.1:54074-68078 GCF_002910315.2 Salvelinus sp. IW2-2015 | reverse complement strand
AAAGAACAAGGCAAGATGAAAGACGCTGTGGCAGGCAGACAAGACTCTGCGCTGCATTGCTGGCCAGGAAGATCCCAGCCGGGCCCTCTAACATCCGCTGTATCCACGCCTGCTGGAGATGGACGTCAACCGAGAAGAGTCAAACGCAATGCGCACCCTGCACGCTAGGTAAACGGTGGACTGTTGTTCCAGCGATTTAACCAGAATACCCTCTAGGGGATATCTTTCTTTTGGGAACACACTGCACACCCCGCAGGCTAGATTAGGCATGCTACCATGCCCCAGCGTCAAATTGCAGACAACGCTCTTCACCCCAGTCCATGGGATACCTCAGTGGGTTAGGACGGTTGTTATCCTAACCCAGACCCAATAAAAAATCACCAGGAAAACATCAGTAGATGATGTTGCTCTATCATAGGATGACCGGAGTGCTGAATCAGATATTTCTGGATGGAGCAGATGAGGACAGTGATGTGGAGTCGACGTTCACCCGTCAGATCAATAAATCACTCCGTATCACAACTATAGTCTTTGTTTTCCCTCTTGGCTCCTGTCATTTTTTTGTGCAGAATTAGAGTTTCTCTGCATGAAATGTATTGTTCCTTCATATCTATAACCACCTTTTATTGAGATCACTTTATAAAGTGTAAAGACAACAACAAAAATATTGTAAATGCAGTTTCTAATAAAAAAAAGAAATTACATTTGAAGCGGTATTTACAAATGATATGATTTGGTTTTGCATTAATTTACAAATTGTCTTGAATTTACAAAACAATATAACTCAAGTGGAGTTGTCTGAATTTAACCAATAGAACATTCTAATGCGTGAAGAATTGCGTTCCCTGGCATGGAAGTCTTGACACCGAGTAATGCAGAATGCTGTCCATGTCATTTCAGTTCACACAGTCTTGTATAACTAACCTTGTGAGACACAAAATTCAGTCCATTCAAAATCCTATTTTCCCAAACCCTAACCAACCCTAAACCTGACCGTAGCTGCTAAACCTAACCCTAGCTGCTAACCTAACCCAAACTTAAACCTACTGCTAACCCTAACTAACCTTAACCCTAAACCTGACCTAGCTGCACTTTAACCCTAAACCTACCCTAGCTGCTAACCTAACCTTAAACCCAACTGACCTAGCTGCTAAACTTTAACCCTAAACCTTGACCTAGCTGCTAACCCTAACCTTAACCTAAAACTAACCTTAGCTTGCTAACCCTAACCCTAACCTTAACCTAAACCTAACCTAGCTGCTACCCTAACTTAACCCTAACCTAACCTTAGCTCCTAACCCTAACCTTAAACCCTAAACCTAACCCTAGCTGCTAACCTAACCTTAACCTAAACCTAACCTTAGCTCTAACCCACCTTAACGCTAAACCAACTACTCTAACCCTAACCTTAACCCTAAACCTAACCCTAGCTGCTAACTTTAACCCTAACCTTAACCCTAAATTAACCCTAGCTGTAACCCTAACCTTAACCCTAAACCTAACCTAGCTGCTAACTTTAAAACCCTAACCTTAACCCTATCTAACCTAACCCTAGCTGCTAACCCCTAACTAAACACCTAAACCTAACACCTAGCTGGCTAACGTTTAACCTAACCTTAACCCTAACTTAACCTTAGCTCCTAACCCTAACCTTAACCCTAAACCTAACCCTAGCTGCTAACCTAACTTAACCCTAAAACCAAAGTCTAACCCTACCTTAACCCTAAACTAACTAGCTGCTAACTTTAACCCTAACCTAACCTAGCTCCTAACCCTAAACCTTAACCCTAAACCTAACCCTAGCTGCTAACCCTAACCTTAACCCTAAACCTAACCTTAGCTCCTAACCTAACCTTAACCCTAAACCTAACCCCTAGCTGCTAACTTTAACCCTAAACCAACTTAGCTCCTAACCCTAACCTTAACCCTAAACCTAACCCTAGCTGCTAACCTAACCTAACCCTAAACCTAACCTAGCTGCTAACCCTAACCTAACCTTAACCTAACCTAACCAGCTGCTAACCAACCTAACCTAACCTAAAACCTAACCCTAGCTGCTACACCTAACCCTAACCTTAACCCTAAACCTTAACCCTAGCTGCTAACCCTTAAACCCTAACCTTAACCTAAACCTAACCCTAGCTGCTAACTTTAACCCTAAACCTAACCTTAGCTCCTAACCCTAACCTTAACCCTAAACTAACCCTAGCTGCTAACCCTAACCTTAACCTAAACCTAACCTTACTTCCTAACCCTAACCTTAACCCAAACCTAACCCTAGCTGCTAACTTTAACCCTAAACCTAACCTTAGCTCCTAACCCTAACCTTAACCTAAACCTAACCCTAGCTGCTAACCTAACCTTAACCCTAAACCTAACCCTAGCTGCATAACCCTAACCCTAAACCTAACCCTAAACCTAACCCTACTGCTAAGCCTAACCTAACCTTAACCCTAAACCTAACCCTAGCTGCTAACACTAACCCTAACCCTAACCTTAACCCTAAACTAACCTTAGCTCCTAACCCTAACCTGTAACCCTAAAACCTAACCCTAGCTGCTAACCCTAACCTTAACCCTAAACCTAACCCTAGCTGCTAACCCTACCCTAACCTTAACCCTAAACCTAACCTAGCTGCTAACCTAACCCTAACCCTAACCTTAACCTAAAACCCTTAGCTGCTAACTAACCCTACCAACCTTAACCCTAAACTTAACCTAGCTGCTAACCCTCTAACCCTAACCTTAACCCTAAACTTAACCCTAGCTGCTAACACTAACCCAGTGGTGTAAAGTACTTAAGTAAAACTACTTTCAAGGACTACTTAAGTAATTTATTTTTTGTATYTGTACTTTACTTTACTATTTTTAATTTTTGACAACTTTTACTTTTACTTCTCTACATTCCTAAAGAAGATAATGTACCTTTTACTCCATACATTTTCCTTGTCACACAAAAGTACACGTKACATTTTGAATGCTTAGCAGGACAAGAAAATGGTCCAATTCACGCACTTATCAAGAGAACATCCCTGGTCATCCCTACTGCCTCTGATCTGACGGACTCACTAAACACAAATGTTTTGTTTGTAAATTAAGTCTGAGTGTTGGAGTGTGCCCCTGGCTATCCGTAAATTTTAAAAACAAGAAAATGGTGCTGTCTGGTTTGCTTAATATAAGGAGTTTGAGGAGTTTAATATAAGGAGCTTTTACTTTTGATACTTAAGTACATTTTATCAATTACATTTACTTTTAATACTTAAGTATATTTAAAACAAAATACTTTTAGTCATTTTCTATTAACGTATCTTTACTTTTACTGAAATATGACAATTGGGTACTTTTCCACCACTGCCCTAACCCTAACCCTTACCCTAACCTTAGCCCTTACCCTTACCCTAACCTTAGCCCTTACCCTAGCCCTTACCCTATCCTTAATCCAAAAACCTAACCTTAACCCTAACCCTTACCCTTACCCTAACCCTTTATCTAACCCTTACCCTAACCCTAACCCTTACCGTAACCCTTACCCTAACCCTAACCTTAGCCCTTACCCTTTCCTTAATCCAAAAACCTAACCTTAACTCTAAACCTAACCCTAGCTCCTAACCCTAAACTTAACCTAATTCTAACCCTAACACTAATTCTAACCTTAACCCTAAACCCCCTAGAAATAGCATTTGACCTTGTGGGGACTAACAAAATATCCCYAGTTGATCAAAATGTTTTTTTGTTTACTATTCTTGTGAGGACCTTTGGTCCCCACTACTATAGTTAAACACATCCATAGATACACAATCCATCCATACATGTTCCATCCAAACAGTAAGCACGTTTTCTACTACTACTACCTCTTGTTTATATTCCACCTTTAGATCTTGTTTCCTGACAGGATTCTATCAACGAATCACACTCTCAAAGGGCGTCTGTTTTAGCCAAGGATCAAAGGCAAGGTTTTACAAGCTGGGTTTGTCCTCTGATACCAAGTTCAAAGTGGAGGGTTGAACAGCTGGGATTACTATTGAGACTCAGCCCATGTCTCAATCCCTGGATGAGGCAGGCAACTCAATGACGTAGGTTCAGACCTAGTTGCTGCAGGACCAGGATCGGGGTGTCACCAACTCCCAGAAGCTATCCTGTTGAGAGAGATCACACACACACACACACACACACACACACACCGTTTAGAAAAGCATTGTCACTGTTTTTGTGGTTTAATTTACTGCAGTGGGCTAAATCCGGGTTACACAGAGTGTTCCTTGGTAGTCTTTAAATAAATCTACTTTGAAAGAAAAGTATACACCTCACACACTTATAAAAAGAAGACGTCTGTACCATGTCAGATATAGAGTTGAAATGTATTACATTTTGAGTTTGTATCCCAATATTACACTTTATATACATGACAGAAGACTGAAATAAAATAAAACCGTTTGACATAAAAAGGTATGTTTATTTATTTCGAAAWTATAAAAGATATCCATATCCACACGCTAACACGTGTGGCCTGTTGGTGTGTGTGTGGGAGGGTTTTGTGTGTGTGTGACGATGTGTGGGTGTTTGCTTGCATCTGAGACTAGTGGGAAAGTGACAAGGACAGAGAAAAACTGAAACAGAGAGAGACTACTTTGTGTATTTGCGCCACAGTCAGATTAATGTATTTTACGAGGACTAACAACACTATCATAACGTTGTACTGGGTACTGCAGTACTGCAGTGCTATCATAACTTTGTACTGCAGTATTGCAGAGCTATCATAACTTTGTACTGGGTACTGCAGTATTGCAGTGCTATCATAACTTTGTACTGCAGTATTGCAGAGCTATCATAACTTTGTACTGCAGTACTGCAGTGTTTTCTAATCCTGCAGCAAGAGGAAATGTGAATCATTTTGTGGATTAATGGTCATTTCTATGAGCATTGGCTAATGTCTGATAACGTTGTACTGGATCGTTCATAGTTATCTGGCTGTGATACGTAACCCAGCGTAATATATGTAAACATATGGTATATAATGTCTGTGGGTGATACCTACCCCAGTGCGAGGACAGTGTATCTGGGCGTACCACTCCTGGCAGTACAGACACACCATGACCCCTTGGCCAATGAACAGACAGGTCCACATCATGATGTTCCACACAGGACTCTTCCTCTTGTCGTTCAGAGTGAAGTTGAACGCCACTGAGAGAGAGAGAGAGAGAGATCATCAAACTATTTTCTGTTGTCAAAACAAATCATTTCAAGTTACAGTGTATCATCACAGAGGTATTCTTGAATGCATATTAAAGGGACTAGACTTAATCTATGTCTGGGAAACTGGCCAATATAGTCTATGGCTCTGGATCATCTCTGATGACAGTGTAGAGGCAGAATGTGTGTGGTGGGTTTATGTAGGTGTGTGTGTGTGTGTGTGTGTGTGTGTGTGTGTGTGTGTGGGTGTGGTGTTGTGTGTGTGTGTTGTGTGTGTGTGTGTGTGTGATGTGTGTGTGTTGTGTGTGTGTGTGTTGTGTGGCATCACCTCCGAAGAAAGCGAAGAGACAGAACATTACTGGGTAGAAGAATCCGGAAGCCCAGGGTGAAGACATATTCATGGACCAAGGCCGACACGGCGAAACACTGACAACATGGCTGCCGTACGAACTTCCTTCTGGACACTACAGTCAGGGTTACAGGTCAAAGTTAGGAGGTTTTGGACAGGTCACAGAGACGAGTGGACATAACAATGAACATGACACTATTGTGTTCAAAATAACACCCTATTCCCTTTATAGCTGCGCAACTTTTAACCTGACGTAAGGTACTAGGGATCTTTTGAGGAACACTTCGTCTCTCTATAAAAAACCTTCACTTGTACTGCAGACTCATTTTTAAAGTAACTTCTTAACCGGGAAGCAAGTCCACGTAATGTCTTTGTAATTTCTGGTCATTTTTGCCATTCCATTCAATAACATTCCATAAGCCGCGCGCCAGAGAGGAAGAGGCGGTTAATACATATAATGGAGAATCTGGGGCACTACAAATAGTCTGGAGAAGGTCGTGTGATTGGCGGGAAGCCTTGCCCCAGTGATGTACTGGGCCGTTCGCACTACCCTCTGTAGTGCCTTGCGGTCGGAGGCCGAGCAGTTGCCATATCAGGCAGTGATGCAACCAGTCAGGATGCTCTCGATTGTGCAGCTGTAGAAGCTTTTGAGGATCTGAGGAGCCATGCCAAATCTTTTCAGTCTCCTGAGGGGGAATAGGTTTTGTCGTGCCCTCTTCACGACTGTCTTGGTGTGCTTTGACCATGTTTGATTGTTGGTGATGTGGACACCAAGGAACTTGAAGCTCTCAACCTGCTCCACTGCAGCCCTGCCGATGAGAATGGGGGCGTGCTTGGTCATCTTTTTCCTGTAGTCCACATTCATCTCCTTTGTCTTGATCACGTTGAGGGAGAGGTTGTTGTCCCGGCACCACACAGCCAGGTCTCTGACCTCCTCCCTATAGGCTGTCTCGTTGTGGTCGGTAAACAGGCCTACCACTGTTGTGTCATCGGCAAATTTAATGATGGTATTGGAGTCGTGCCTGGCCGTGCAGTCATTATAATTGTTACTGTGTTCTCATTGACAGTGTTGTAAAGTACTTAAGTAAAAATACTTAAAAGTACTACTTAAGTTGTTTTTTTGGATTTTTTACATTACTTTACCATTTATATTTTTGACAACTGAGTTTTACTTCACTACATTACTTCACTACATTCCTAAACAAAATAATAATGAAGTTGAACTTCATACATTTTCCCCGACACCCAAAAGTACTCATTACATTTTGAATGCTTAACAGGACAGGAAAATGGTCCAATTCACTCATTTATTAAGAGAAAATCCCTGGGGCCTCATTTATAAAAAATGTATTAGATTTATACTTGAACTTAGTCGTAAGATAATTTCTGACGGCGTGCTTACGTTGGATTCATAAAAGATACTGAGTATAAATAACCTTGCTTACGCAGGTTCTAAGAAGCCCGTTTGTAACTTACGCACCTGTCATCTATAAATCTCAAATTAACTGAAAATTGATGGCACCTAAACGTTCCTAACAATCAGTGATTTCCCCCTTCTAGAATGGTGGCACGAATGAGGGTTTAGTCAGTGTAGTAACCTTAAAGGCTTCTTAGAATTACGACTCATGAGACTTACGTACGGTTTAGTCTTTAATTGTAACTTAGATTTTACATTATCTTATGCACCTGGCTTAAACTACCTGAAGCTTTCTTAATCATGGTAATATAGGCAGACATAGGAAATAGCTACGGATAGCGGAAAGCAAACCCGTCTTGAGTCAATACTGCCATCTATTGGTAAACATAAATATACCAGGTTACTACAGTCAGGAATAGCCATGGACCAAAAGAGAAACGCAAACGTTCTGGAAGACGAGATCACGGCGATGGTAGTGGAGATTGAAAACAGGCAACACGTATTATTCGGGGGACTAAATAGTGGGTTGACAAACAGGTATCTTGGGAGTGTGTCGCCTCTGCAGTGAACGAGGTGGGGCAGCAGGACAGAACTGTGTCTGATGTGAAAAAGAAACGAGACCTTAAACTGCAAAGGAAGAAAGAATAGCAATACATAGCCAGCAGGAAAATCACTTGCGTCAAGTCTAGACTCTGAGTAGAGATAAGATCATTTCCACGTCACAGTAAAGTTTTATAAATAACTACTTATATGTGGTTTTCTTGCACAAGTCATACTTAAGATAACAATGGATATTAATTAAGTCCATTTTATAAATGAGGCCCCAGGTCATCCCTACTGCCTCTGATCTGGCGGACTCACTGAACACAAATTCTTCGTTTGTAAATTATGTCTGAGTGTTGGAGTGTGCCCCTGGCTCTCCGTAAATTAGCAAAAACAAGAAAAAATTGTGCCGTCTGGTTTACTCAATATAAGGAATTTGAAATGATTTCTACTTTTACTTTTGGTACTTAAGTATATTTAAAACCAAATACTTTTAGACTTTTCCTCAGGTACTATTTTACTGGGTGACTTTCACTTTTACTATTAAGGTACCTTTACTTTTACTCAAGTATGACAATTGGATACTTTTTCCCCATTGCTCATTGGTCGTTCATTCTGACACAGGTGCACATGCTCTTACCTAATTGAAGGAGCATGTCTTTTTAACCTGTGTGTCAGCTGTATTTCCTCCAAGCTTTTACTGCCAATGGCTTTACTTACTCTGCAGTTTTAAAATAGATGAAGTCATTTTTAACCTTTTTACCTCATTTCTCGTTTTTAAGCCTTTTAGGTGTTAGAGTAGGTCAGCTCTTTTTTACAAGCAGAAGGTTTAACAGGGTTGTGGACGGTCAATCCCATTTCATCTCTTAGATTTTTTAAAATCTCTTGAATATTCTGTTTTCGAATGCGAACACTGGAACTTGGCTCCAGTGGTGGGTCTGTATGAGATTTGGGGCTATATTTACGGTGAGATTTGGGGCTATATTTACGGTGAGATTTGGGGCTATATTTACGGTGAGATTTGGGGCTTCATACTTTCGTGAGATTTGGGGCTATATTTACGGTGAGATTTGGGGCTATATTTACGGTGAGATTTGGGGCTATATTTACGGTGAGATTTGGGGCTATATTTTCGGTGAGATTTAGCGGAGATAGTTACCCAGAGAAAATCTCTGTATCCATAGTAGTAAAGCCAGTCATGAACCACCACGTTCCAGGTCCTGTAGTAATTGGCAAACGATGTCGAGTTCCACCAGTCCTGCAGAACAAAAAGGATGAAAATGATTGAATTTGGTTCTACGGCATTTTAAATAGTGCCGGGAGTTTTTCCTGGTCTGATTATAACAAAAAGACAGTGTGTTTCAGAGGTATTACGTGTAGACTATTTGTGTGTGTGTGTGGAAGTTATACCTTATAGAACATCCTGTCTGCAAAGCATAGCATCTCAGCGAAGGCGTTTAGCCAGCAGTGGAGGAAGGCAAAGAACGCCAGCAGTAGCAATAACATACCTGGGAGGAGGGCAGGGAGAAGAGGGGGTGGGAGAGAGAGAGAGATTTACCACCCCACTGTCAGAACGTACTCAAGTAACTCAACTTATCTGACTTGTCCAATTACCTCACAGTAAGGAACTCGACAACCTACTGACACATCGGGTCACAACCATAAACTCAGAGGTTGTATTGGTATTATTATCTCATTGTAATGCTAGTTCCTATCACAGCCTAGGGAATAGACTGGAGACACCATAGATGAAGAACAGTGTGTTATCTCTCTGGGAGACAAACCTCCCTGTGGTTCATAGTAAATAGATCACCTGTAGATCTATAGAATCGCGCTGCAATGTAGAGCAGCTGCTTTTACTGGCTATTTTGTGTTTTTTTGTGTGTTTTTTTGCGATGATGACCCGAAAAGAGCTTCTGAACATCAGAACAGAGGACGTACTGCTCGCCCCGGACCAGGCCCTGATCCCAGAGACTCGGAAAAGAAAACAGGCGACGTAAGAGAGGCCGACGTGCCGGCACCCTGACAAAACTACAACTGCCTCTAGCCAACGTTCTACTGGCGAACGTACAATCACCGGAGAAAAAACTGGACGAGCTCCGTTCGAGACTATCCTATCAACGAGACCTGAAGAACTATAATATTCTATGTTTCACGGAGTCGTGGCTGAACAAGGACATCATTTACATCTAGCTGGTTTTTCTATGCATCGGCAGGACAGAGCGGCAGCGTCGGGTAAGCTCAAGAGGGGAAGTGTGTCTTTGTTAACAAGAGCTGGTACGCGATCTCTAATATCAAGGTACTGCTCGCCTGAGGTTGAATACCTCATGATAAGCTGTAGACCGTACTATTTACCAATAGAGTTTTCATCTTTTTTATTCGTAGCTGTCTATATACCACCACAAACCGATGCTGGCACTAAGACCGCACTCAAGGAGCTGTATAAGGCCATAAGCAAACAAGAAAATGCTCATCCAGAAGCGGTGCTCCTAGTGACCAGTGATATTTAGGGATAAAAACTGAAATCCCTTTTACCTCATTTCTACCAGCATATCAACTGTGCAACTAGAGGCGAAAAAACTAGATCAGCTTTACTCCACACACAGAAACGCATAGAAAGCTCTCCCTCGCTCTTAATTTGGCAAATCTTTTATTTTAATTTTATTTGACCTTTATTTAACTAGGCAAGTCAGTTAAGAACAAATTCTTATTTACAATGACGGCCTACCCCGGCCAAACCCTAACCCGAACGACACTGGGCCAATTGTGAGCTTCCCTATCGGACTCCCAATCACAGTCGGTTGTGATACAGCCTGGAATTGAACCAGGGTCTGTAGTGACGCCTCTAGCACTGAGATGCAGTGCCTTGTACCTCTATCCTCCTGATTCCTGCTTACAAGCAAAAACTGAAACCTTGAAGTTACAGCGACGCTCTCAAGACAGAAGTGGCGTTCCATCCGATGGCATTAAGGAGTTTACCTCATCAGTCACAGACTTCATTAATAAGTGCATCGACAGCATTGTCCCCACAGTGACCGTACGTACATTGCCCAACCAGAAGCCATAGATTACAGGCAACATCCGCACTGAGCTAAAGGCTAGAGCTGATTACCAGGACGTGTACTCAGACCATGCACTGACCAGCAGGCAAGTGTCTTCACTGACATTTTCAACCTCTCCCTGACCCAGTCTGTAATACCTACATGTTTAAAGCAGACCACCATAGTCCCTGTGCCCAAGAATGCCAAAGTAGCCTGTCTAAATGACTATCGCCCCATAGCACTCACATCTGTAGCCATGAAAAACATTGAAAGGCTGGTGATGGCTCACATCAACACCATCATCCCAAACACCCTGGACCCACTCCAATTCACGTTCCGCCCCAACAGATCCACAAGTGACTCAATCTATATTGCACTCCACACACTTCCCTTTCCCAGCTGTAGAAGAGGAACATCTACGTGAGACCACTGTTCATTAACTACAGCTCATCATTCAACACCATAGTGCCCTCCAAGCTCATCACTACGCTAAGGACCCTGGGACTGAACACTTCCCTCTGCGACTGGATACTGGACTTCCTGATGGGCCTCTCCCAGGTGGTGAGGGTAGTCAACAACACATCCGCCTTGCTCACCCTCAACACGGGGGCCCCTCAGGGGTGTGTGCTTGGTCCCCTCCTGTACTCCCTGTTCACCCACGACTGTGTGGACAGCACGACTCCATTGCCACCATTAGGTTTGCCAACGACATGACGGTGGTAAGTCTGATCACCAACGACGATGAGACAGCCTATAGGGAGGAGAACGGTGACCTGGCAGTGTGGTGCCAGGAAAACAACCTCTCCCTCAACGCCAGCAAGACAAAGGAGCTGATCATGGACTACTAGGAAACGGAGGGCCGAGCATGCCCCAATTCACATCAACAGGGCTGTAGTGGAGCGGGTCGAGAAATTAAAGTTCCTCTGTGTCCACATCACTAAGGATCAATTATGGTTCATACACACCAACACAGTCGTGAAGAGGGCACGATAACGCCTCTTCCCCCTCAGAAGGCTGAAAAGATTTGGCCATGGGACCTCAGATCCTCAAAAAGGTCTACAGCTGCACCATCGAGAGAATCTTGACTGGTTGCATCACCGCCTGGTATGACAACTGCTCGGCCTCCAACCGCAAGGCACTACAGAGGGTGGTGCGAACGGCCCAGTACATCACTGGGGCCGAGCTCCCTGCCACCCAGAACCTCTATACCAGGCGGTGTCAGAGGGAGGGCCTAAAAGGTGTCAAAGACTCCAGCCACCCAAGTCATAGACTGTTCTCTCTGCTACCGCACGGCAAGTGGTACCGATGCACCAAGTCTGGAACCAACAGGACCCTGAACAGCTTCTACCCCCAAGCCATAAGGCCGCTAAATAGTTAGTCCGGGTAACTATTCGGTTAACTATTTAACTATCTGCATTGACCCATTTTCCACACATTTTTTGGACTCATCACATACGCTGCTGCTACTGTTTATTATTTGTCACTTTTTCTTAGTTATAGGTAAATATCTACCTCAATTACCTCGTACCCCTAAACAACAACTCAGTACTGGTACCCCGTGTATAATTACACATTGCGTATTTATTATCACTTTATTATTAAGTGTTTAATTTTTTATTATTTCTCTGTTTTCTTTCTCTCTCCATGGTTGGTAAGGGCCCGTACATATTTCACTGTTAGTCTAGACCTCTTGTTCACGAAGCATGTGACAAATACATTTAGATTTGACCTTCAACCTCTAACCTAACAAACTAGAACTTTGTCAGTAAGCCTTCTGTCTAGTGCATTCTGGGTCCTACCCTCTGATAAGTTCACATTGGATAAGGTCAAAGGTCTTTCCTCCTTAAATAAAGGTTAAAGTTCACTCTGGCGCTCCCGAGTGGCTCAGCGGTCTAAGGCACTGCATCTCAGTGCTTGAGGCGTCACTACAGACAACGTGGTTTGAATCCAGGCTGTATCACAACCGACTGTGATTGGGAGTCCCATAGGGCGCACAACTGGCCGAGCGTCGTCTGGGTTTGGCCGGGGTAGGCCGTCATTGTAAATAAGAATTTGTTTTTAACTGACTTGCCTAGTTAAATAAAGGTTTTTAATTTTTTTAATACAAATTCACCACTCCCAATTAGAATACAGGCTACATTCTTCTACTGACGTGGCTTTATATATATATATTTATATTTGACTGACGAATTACCTGGAAGTGTAGCATGGAACAAGGCCAGGACCAGTGTTCTGGTGCTGAAAGGCGTGTTGCTGTCATTCATGAAGACAGGGATGCACAGTCTCACCAGGATAAAGTAACCATAGAAAAGACAGCCCAGAATCTGAGTGAAGGACAGGAAGGAAACAGGTTGAGGATAAATGGAAAAGTCACCCATGGCAAGCCTGGTACCAGATCTGTTTGTGAGGTCTTGCCAGTTCCCATGGCAGAGGAATCTGTCCAGAGTTCAGAATTATAAAAGCAAAATATACTACACAAAATTATCTTTGACCTTATCCAATGTGAACTTATCAGGGGGTAGGACCCAGAATGCACTAGACAGAAGGCTTACTGACAAAAGTTCTAGTTTGTTAGGTTAGAGGTTGAAGGTCAAATCTAAATGTATTCTTCAATAACATACTGTACATACTGATAAGATTAAAGATAACAGTTAAATTATAGTATAGCTTGGAGACTTGAACTATACTGGTATGTCAATGACCTGCTACTGGAACAATACTGAGTCACAGGCTGCATTCAACACCTCTACCAACAGAGGGCGAATAAGGGGAGTCTCTCCCTTACTTTATAAAGCAAATTGGGCTCTGGAAAAACACTTTACAGTATAAAATCAAATCAATTATTTATTATTAGGGTGAATACATTCACTGATTATTTTAAAATAGACTAAAACATGAACTGTACATCTACGGCAGACAATACAGACAATCTATCATTAAGATTAAAAGTAGGAAAATAACTCACCTTAGCAAACGTTACGCCAACATAGTTCCATCTAATGTGTGGGTTTCTGGGGTAAGACTCTCTGTAGATGAGGGTGGGAGCAAAGAGGAAATAGAGGTAGCTCGAGAACGTTGGGAACCTGGGACCCTCTCTCCTGGGGCCCTCTCCCCTGGGACCCTCTCCCCTGGGGCCCTCTCCCCTGGGACCCTCTCCCCTGGGACCCTCTCCCCTGGGGCCCTCTCCCCTGGGACCCTCTCCTGAGAAACACAATGATGTCATTAGTCAGGCAGTATTGTCTGTAGAGGTGATGTCATATATAAGAGATGTCATGTCAATACAGGGCCTAGTTTATCTTGGTCAGGCTACATGGTCAGGAAAAAATCCTGGGTAGGACACTTTTATTTTAATTTTATTTGACCTTAAACACTTTAGACAAGGTTCTGAGGTTCTATATGTCACCTCTATAAACACTTTAGACAAGGTTCTGAGGTTCTATATGTCACCTCTATAAACGCTTTAGA
>NW_019942722.1:25304-53880 GCF_002910315.2 Salvelinus sp. IW2-2015 | reverse complement strand
ATGCCACTTCTATTAAACGCCTTATAGACAAGGTGTCTGAGGTTCTATATGTCATCTCTATAAACACTTTAGACAAGGTTCTGAGGTTCTATACGTCACCTCTTATAAAGCGCTTTAGACAAGGTTCTGAGGTTCTATATGTCACCTCTATAAACACTTTAGAACAAGGTTCTGATGTTCTATACGTCACCTCTATAAAACACTTTAGACAGTTGTGTTCTATACGTCACCTCTATTAAACACTTTAGACAAGTCTGAGTTCTATTATGTCACCTCTATAAACGCGTTAGACAAGGTTCTGAGGTTCCTATATGTCACTCTATAAACAACTTTTAGACAAGGTTTTGAGCGGTTCTGAGGTTCTATATGTCACCTCTATAAACGCTTTAGACAAGGTTCTGATGTTCTATACGTCACCTCTATAAACACTTTAGACAAGGTTCTGAAGTTCTATATGTCAACTCTATAAACACTTTAGACAAGGTTCTGAGGTTATATATGTCACCTCTATAAACACTAGACAAGGTTCTGAGGTTTTGACACTGTATTGACATTATGACTCATCATGGTCAGTTGAATGCACTGAATGACTCCAATATAAATGCAATCGTCATTGGGTGGTAGTTTCTGTGTCATTACATACATTATTTTATATTACATTACATTATCCTTGTCATTACCTTCCTTTGTCTTGTGTTTTAGGATGACTGGGACATTCTCTCGGATGAAAGAGTAGCTTTTCATCAGGAAACGGATCTGAACAGGGGAGAGAGACAACACGTAAACGTTATACACGGCAAATGGAGCCAGCGAAGGCAATAAAACAAATCAATCATGACCAATGAATGACTGTAACTTGTTTCATTGATATCCACACCTTAGATGAATCAAGGGATTGGAATAGAATTGTCCTTGTGAGAGTTATTGCCAGACCTGGGTTCAAATAGTTTTTGAAATCTTACAAATACTTTTAGCCTTTTCTTTAGCCTGCCTGAAGTGCCAGATGGACAGGGCTGATCTTTTGTAACTATTCTATTGTTTCCCTTGCACCAACTAATCTCAATCAACTTCAGCTAAATTATTTGAAATGATTTCAAATAGTGTTTGAACCCAGGTTTGGTTACTGCATCCAAAGTCTCATATGTTCTCCTGCCAATTCTAAAAAGTACTCTATAAAAAAAGATAACAAATGACCAAGCTAGTCATCCAGCTGATTTATTAAATCAACCTTTCTTTATTGACAATATCAGTGTGAAGATAAGAGGAGCAGGGCAGAGATGGGACGTGTCCAATCCAGATAAATATAAACACTGTCACAACAAGCAGAGATGGGACGTGTCCAATCAGGATGAATACAAATACTGCCACAACAAGCAGAGATGGGACACTGTCCAATCAGGATCAGTTCTCTACTTTAACTTGTATAATATGAGATGTTGTTGATGCTCGTGTCTATATTCATCACTGTCTTTACTTAATTACTAAACACACCACTACCAGACAGATCTCCACCACACACCACTATCAGACAGATCTCCACACCACTACCAGACAGATCTCCACCACACACCACTATCAGACAGATCTTCCACCACACACCACTATCAGACAGATCTCCACCACACACACCACTATCAGACAGATCTCCACACCACTACCAGACAGATCTCCACCACTCACCACTACCAGACAGATCTCCACCACACACACTATCAGACAGATCTCCCCCACACACCACTACCAGACAGATCTCCACCACACACCACTACCAGACAGATCTCCACCACACACCACTATCAGACAGATCTCCACCACTCACCACTACCAGACAGATCTCCACCACACACCACTATCAGACAGATCTCCCCCACACACCACTACCAGACAGATCTCCACCACACACCACTACCAGACAGATCTCCACCACACACCACTACCAGACAGATCTCCACTCCACTACCAGACAGATCTCCACACTCACCACTACCAGACAGATCTCCACCACCACCACTACCAGACAGATCTCCACACACACCACTATCAGACAGATCTCCACTACACACCACTATCAGACAGATCTCACCACACACACTACCAGACAGATCTCCACCACCACCACTACCAGACAGATCTCCACTCCACTACCAGACAGATCTCCACCACTCACCACTAACAGACAGATCTCCACCACTCACCACTACCAGACAGATCTCCACCACACACCACTACCAGACAGATCTCACTACACACCACTACCAGACAGATCTCCACCACACACCACTATCAGACAGATCTCCACACCACTCCACTCCCAGACAGATCTCCACCACACACCACTACCAGACAGATCTCCACCACACTCCACTACCAGACAAATCTCACCACACACCACTATCAGACAGATCTCCACCACACACCACTACCAGACAGATCTCCACCACTCCACTACCAGACAGATCTCCACACCACTACCAGACAGATCTCCACCACACACCACTACCAACAGATCTCCACTACACACACTATCAGACAGATCTCCACACCACTACCAGACAGATCTCCACTACACACCACTATCAGACAGATCCCACACCACTATCAGTCAGATCTCCACCACACACCACTACCAGACGATCTCCACACACCACCACTACCAGACAGATCTCCACCACACACCAGACAGATCTCCACCACACACCACTACCAGACAGATCTCCACCACACACCACTATCAGAAGATCTCCACCACACACCACTACCAGACAGATCTCCACCACACAACCAGACAGATCTCCACCACACACCACTACCAGACAGATCTCCCCACACACCACTACCAGACGATCGATCCACCACACACCACTACCAGACAGACTCACTACACACCACTATCAGACAGATCTCCACCACACACCACTATCAGACAGATCTCCACCACTCACCACTACCAGACAGATCTCCACCACACACCACTACCAGACAGATCTCCACCACACACCACTACCAGACAGATCTCCACTACACACCACTATCAGACAGATCTCCACCACACACCACTACCAGACAGATCTCCACCACACACCACTATCAGACAGATCTCCACCACACACCACTACCAGACAGATCTCCACTCCACTACCAGACAGATCTCCACCACACACCACTACCAGACAGATCTCCACCACACACCACTACCAGACAGATCTCCACACCACTACCAGACAGATCTCCACCACACACCACTACCAGACAGATCTCCACTACACACCACTACCAGACAGATCTCCACACACACCACTACCAGACAGATCTCCACCACTCACCACTCCAGACAGATCTCCACTACACACCACTATCAGACAGATCTCCACCACACACCACTACCAGACAGATCTCCACTACACACCACTACCAGACAGATCTTCACCACTCACCACTACCAGACAGATCTCCACTACACACCACTATCAGACAGATCTCCACCACACACCACTACCAGACAATCTCCACACACACCACTATCAGACAGATCTCCACCACACACCACTATCAGACAGATCTCCACCACTCACCACTACCAGACAGATCTCCCACTACACACCACTATCAGACAGATCCCACCACACACCACTACCAGACAGATCTCCACTACACACCACTATCAGACAGATCTCCACCACACACCACTACCAGACAGATCTCCACCACACACCACTACCAGACAGATTCTCCACTCCACTACCAGACAGATCTCCACCACACACCACTACCAGACAGATCTCCACACCACTACCAGACAGATCTCCACTCCACTACCAGACAGATCTCCACACACACACCACTACCAGACAGATCTCCACCCACTACCCAGACAGATCTCCACCACTCCACTACCAGACATATCTCCACCACTCCACTACCAGACAGATCTCCACACCACTACCAGACAGATCTCCACTCCACTACCAGACAGATCCCACCACACACCACTACCAGACAGATCTCCACTCCACTACCAGACAGATCTCCACCACTCCACTACCAGACATATCTCCACCACTCCACTACCAGACAGATCTCCACACCACTACCAGACAGAAAATCTCCACTCCACTACCAGACAGATCTCCACCACACACACTACCAGACAGATCTCCACTCCACTACCAGACAGATCTCCACACTCCATACCAGACATATCTCCACCACTCCACTACCAGACAGATCTCCACTACACACCACTACCAGACAGATCTCCACACCACTACCAGACAGATCTCCACTCCACTACCAGACATATCTCCACCACTCCACTACCAGACAGATCTCCACTCCACTACCAGACAGATCTCCACCACTCCACTGTAGGTACACACATCCATCCATACCTCTTCTAGTAATTCCAAATGTCATAGTGTCATAGTGTTGACTTTACATACCTGTTCCAATATGATGATGAATCGTGAGGCTGGAGGCAGCTGGTAGTGAAACACCACGTATACAGGGAGAATCCCCAGTACAGCGGCCTGCAAGACGGAGAGCACCAGCCCAGCGCCCACCGACAGTACCCCCTGTACCGGGCTGCGATGGTAGAGAGTCCCCCAGAGAGCCAGGGCATAGTAGGGCACGGCCAACGTGTAGCTGAACATCAACAGCCAGGCCAAAGCTACTATATGTAGTTTCCCAAAGGCATAGGACAACAGGTCAAACTCCAGCACCAGCCTGGGGATACAATTGAATAGAATATATTGAAACGTAATACAATGGATGCTTCAAAAACCTTAGTAAAGTCTGAAGCTTATCGTAAGCTTCCCAGTCTAAACCTTTGTCTGTGATTGGTCAACAGTACTACTCCCAGTAGGAGTGGGAACATCAAGTGTTCGTTGTCATTCCACAAGAGATGCTAAGTTTTTTATGCCTTTTTTTTTTTTACTTGAGATATACTACACCAAACATCTTAGTTAGATGTAAAATTAAGACCTCTTCGGTGAAAAAACGGAAACAACTATTGACAGATTTCTTGATTTATCTTAGATTAATTCAGACTATTTTGAGGAAGTGTTTCTGGCTATGATGTCGCTACAGTGGCTCAAGAGGGACAAACAACAGTAATATTGCTGTGTTTCAAGCGAAGGTTTTTAGGGAGTATGCGATCACAGACGGTCGCTTCGACCTAGACGAGTTCTGCTAGGAGCAAACCCAACCTGTGTATGAGGACGCCTTTACCATTCTTGAAAAGTAACACTAAACGTGTGTGTTTCAAGTTCGTTGGTGTCCACACCAACGAACTGTCATGGTCCAAACTCACCAAGACAGTCGTGAAGAGGGCACGACAACACCTTTCCCCCTCAGGAGACTGAAAAGATTTGGCATGGGTCCCCAGATCCTCAAAAAGTTCTANCACCAAGACAGTCGTGAAGAGGGCACGACAACACCTTTCCCCCTCAGGAGACTGAAAAGATTTGGCATGGGTCCCCAGATCCTCAAAAAGTTCTACAGCTGCACCATCAACAGCATCCTGACCGGCTTCCTGCCATCCAGGACCTACAGTATATACTAGGCGTGTCAGAGGAAAGCCCAAAAAATGGAGGAAAGCCCCCCCCCCCCAGAGGAAAGCCCCCCCCACCCATTTGTTTTTACACAGCTGCTACTCTGTTTATTATCTATGCATAGTCCCTTTACCTACATGTACAAATGACCTCGACTAACCTGTACCCCTGCACATTGACTCGGTACCGGTACCCCCTTTATATAGCCTCGTTAATGTTATTTTATTGTGTTACTTTTTATTATTTTTGACTTTAGTTCCTTTGGTAAATATTTTCTTAACTCTTTCTTGAACTGCATTGTTGGTTAAAGGGCTTGTAAGTAAGCACTTCAAGGGTAAGATCTACACCTGTTGTATTTGGCGCATGTGACAAATAAAGTTAGATTTGATTTGATTTGATATGTGAAACTTACTCCTTAGCCTGGTGTGTCCCCGATTGCGTCAACGAATAGCTAGGTTTTTGCGTGACGCGACTGGTAAGACGCTGCGGGAGGGCGGTCACGTGTGCTAGCAAGGCAGCGGTCCTGTGTGCTAGCAAGGCAGCGTGCGCTAGCAAGGCAGCGGTCCTGTGTGCTAGCAAGGCAGCGTGCGCTAGCAAGGCAGCGGTCCTGTGTTTGAACCTCGGTGTGAGCCGAATCCGGAGAAAGCGCAACTCGCTAAGCAAGCAGCGTGACGTCATTGCCACACACACACACACACACACACACACCTGCCCTGGTCGATGTAGTCCACAGCCAGTGTGCTGATGATGAAGAGGAAGAGCACTGAGATGAACATGTGGTAGATGGTCCGGATGTGGTTGATCTCAAACAGATCACTGTGGAGGAACACACACAGGATTCATCTCAAACAGATCACTGTGGAGGAACACACACAGGATTCATCTCAAACAGATCACTGTGGAGGAACACACACAGGATTCATCTCAAACAGATCACTGTGGAGGAACACACACAGGATTCATCTCAAACAGATCACTGTGGAGGAACACACACAGGATTCATCTAACTATCAAATACAGTATTATATTATTCTGACGGGATTCATCTCAAACAGCTCAAACAAAACAAACACAGGACACTAGACATGAAATTAATGTTTTGTCCAGTAGAGAGGATGTACTGTCTATACGAGACAATTGATTGATACAATGGTGTTGCATGATAGCACAATATTGTGTCATGTGGACAGAACATCCTCACTAGTGGAATGTGTACAAAACATTATGTTCTTGTCTAGTGTCCTGTGCTTGTTTGTTTAAGCCGTTTGAGCGTCTGTTTAAATAAATAAAATCAACTAACTCTAGAATGGAGCGTCTGTTTAAATAAATAAAATCAACTAACTCTAGAATGGAGCGTCTGTCCATAAATACTTTTCCATTCTTTTCCGTGTGGGTTCTGAAATGAATAAAGAAGTTGAAATCAACATGAGAAGATCAACAGCTAGTCACTTTCATACAAACATCTACAGGTACCTTCATGGACATAGCAGGGAGTTGACCAGGAGAAACTGGGCTCTACCTCACACACAGATCCTAAACTGTGTGTTGTCATCCATACAGTATGGCATAGTACATTATAGTATCATTATGGTCCCGTGTGGCTCAGTTGGTAGAGCATGGCGCTTGCAACGCCAGGGTTGTGGGTTCATTCCCCACGGGGGGACCAGGATGAATATGTATGAACTTTCCAATTTGTAAGTCGCTCTGGATAAGAGCGTCTGCTAAATGACTTAAATGTAAATGTAGTACAGTAGAGTACAGTGTAGTGTAGAATAGAATAGTACAGTAGTATAGTACATTACAGTATAGTGCAGCATTATCAGAGCTGTCCTAACCTGTGTGAGTGGTCGTTGTTGTTAGTGGTGGTGACTGTCCCGTCCCTGGTGACGTGGTTGTTGCCGTGGTTCCCGTTCTGTGTGAATGTCTGGACAGATTCAGTCAGGGCCTTGTCTAGCAGGTCACTAAGTTGCCCCTGAATCTGGTCCAGCACCTTACTCTTAATTTGCTGCACAGGACACACACACACACACACACACACACACACATACAGAGCATAGTATGATAGGTTGGCACATATAGACAGAGTACTTTACTTTGCTTGATAAGTGGCATCTAGGTACAATAGAGACAGGGGTGGCAGGGTCGCCTAGTGGTTAAAGTGTTGGACTAGTAACCGAAAGGTTGCACGTTCAAATCCCCGAGCTGACAAGGTACAAATCTGTCATTCTGCCCCCAAACAGGCAGTTAACCCACTGTTCCCACTGTTCCTAGGCCGTCATTAAAAATAATAATTTGTTCTTAACTGACTTGCCTCGTTGAATAAAGGTAAAATCAATAAAAAACATCAGTGCACCGACCTCCGCATGCCTCTTCCACTGTATCAAATCCTCAGCGTGCTTCTCCGCTGCACACAGAAATAAACAGTTATGGTAGCTAGCCTACTGTAATATCTATTACATACAGGATGTGATCAATCTGGGATGATGATGATGATATGGAGGATAGTGTGTTGACTAACTCCTCACCACGGTTAGTGACCTCTCCATTGGAGACAGTGCTGTTGGTGTTGTTAATGTTTCGGTGCACCAATCTGGTGGCTGTCTCTGTGGCCGTGGTGTCTCCAAGTCTGTTGCTGTCTGTTGCCATGGCACCTCCGGGTCAAGACGCAGGGACGGGTTCTGTACAGGTATCGCCCTGCTGTAGGAACCTGAAGGAGAAACAGATTAGAATCGAACACGTGTATGGATGAAGACAGCACCTGTTACAGACCCAACCCGTTGACTATAATCTCCTATAGCTTTTAAAGTGTATTACACAAATATAAACATTTAAAGTGTATTATACAAATATAAACACCCTTGTACTTGTAACCCCCCTGTCACGTTCCTGACCTGTTTTCTCTTATTTTTGTATGTGTTTAGTTGGTCAGGGCGTGAGTTGGGGTGGGCATTCTATGTTATGTGTTTCTATGTTGGTTTAAATGGGTTGCCTGATATGGTTCTCAATTAGAGGCAGGTGTAATTCATTTCCTCTGATTGAGAACCATATTAAGGTAGGATGTTCTCACTGTTTGTTTGTGGGTGATTGTCTTCCGTGTCTGTGTTTGTCGCGCCACACGGGACTGTTTCGGTTTGTGTAGTCTATTCCTGTTCTGCGTGTTTATGTAAGTTTTTCCAGTTCAGGTCTGTCTACGTCGTTTTGTTATTTTGTTATTCTGTTTGGTGGTGATTTTCCTATGTAGTGGATTCAGTCTTCTTTTTATGTTGGACTGTATTTTTGACGCGCCCTGTGTTGTGTGGCGTAGCCTTCTCATAGAGTATTTCTGGGTGAAATAAATATTTCCACTTGCAAAGGAACTACCCTGCTCTCTGCACTTGACTCCTTCATTTCACCATTGAAATTGTGACACCCCCAAATCCCCAAATCCAAAAAATAAAAAGTTAAAAACCCTTCTCCAAAAGCATAAATAACCAGAAATAGAAGATGGCTGTCTTATAAAGATATAGGGAAACGTCCTATGGGATCCTATATCTAGCAGTTCTGTACTGTAGTATTCAACATTTTAAAATGAATAGATTTTGTAGACAGTTTAATTATTTCGACCTCCCCCACTGTTCATTGTACGAGGAAGTGTCAACTCTAATATTGTCTTTTAGCTATAAAGGTATCTTAGCAACTGGATTACTTTTGCTGTTCTACACATTTTTACATTGAGCTGCCATTTTGTTTTGGGGGAGGGGCTTATTTGGCATGGAGATGAGAGACAAATTTGTAGTTTTAAAGCTAATGTGCTCTGAATGGCAATTTTTTTTTTCTTTTGCAATTTTTTTAACTGTCTAGCTTTTATTTGATTGTTATTTCTCAAAGATGGTATTATTAAACCATATACAGTATAAATATAGTTAAATAGTATTAAAACGTATACAGTATATATTTATATAGTTCAATATCCTTTCTGTTTGCTTTCTATCTGGTGTTGATCGTAAGTTGACACTGAAGCTGTCCTTCCGTCACGAAAACAACCATTAGACGGCCCTGTAATCAGCTCCAATGACTGTCATTTCCTCCATGTTAAAGGGATAGTTAGACATGTTGGCAATGAAGCCATTTATCTACTTCCCCAGAGTCGGATGAACAGCTAGCATGCTAACTTTTCCTGTAGACTTCTAGTCACTGCGCTAAACGCTAGTAAGTATTGGCTCCTGAAACTACCTCTAACTTCCTTCGTACTGGACGCAGAGACATAAAAATTGCATCCACAATGGTATTCTGTTGTAGCTAGCGATATTCATAAAATAATAATTTTTCACCTCAAAAAATCCCAAACTAATATTTTTCCACAAAACAAAATACCCCCCCCCAACTCCGCGGACCCGTAGGGAGATGGTAGAGGAAAGATTCTACGTTTTTTCCCCAGGGGGGCCGTGCTCCTCATCCCTTTCCATTGACTCCCTGTACTGTCTGTACTATCTTTATGGGGGATTGGACTTGTACATAGTTGAGCTCTGTCTTAAGATATGATGATCAGCCTCTGCAGTACAGTAGGGGAGAAAGATAAAGAGGGTCTGTCATGACCAATAGTAACCTCAGTTTCACTTCCTATCTCTCTGTTTCTGTCTCTATCGGGGAAAGATACAGAGGGTCTGTCGTCATGACCAACAGTAACCTCATCGTTCCTTATCCTTCCATTTCTGTTGACCCAATAACTCCCGGGACGGTTTGTTCTTGGAAGGGTTCGATTTTTAAATAGCACATGAGGTCTGTCTAAATATATGCTTACGACAGGATTGGAAGAGAGAGGTGGTGAACAACCTGTCCATTGTCATCCCAACGGCCCACTGGATGAAAACAAGCCACATACAAGTAGTAGCACACGTTTGTTTATCTGTAGTGTTTGATCAGCGTCAGGGTTTACTAGAGGTTATCATCTCTTGTGTGTTTCCTGTTTTCATTCTCTCCTCCTCTCTCTCTCTTCTGTCTCCCTCCCTCCCTCATTCCAAATGTCTCTCTCCCCCCCCCCATCTCTCTCTCTCCCTCTCTCCCATCTCTCTGTCCCCCCTCTCTCCCTCCTCTCTCTCCCCCTTTGTCTCTCTCCTCTCTATTTCTCTCCCTCCCCGTGTCTCTCTCCCACCGATGCAATCATTTACTCAATGATTATTTTCATGTGAGGTAGAGGCTGTTCTTTCATTTTGAACTAATGACAGATATGCTGATATGACATTGTAAAGGTCGAAGACATTAAAGTCCAAGAGTTCTATTCAGTCTGTATCGCTGAAGCGTTACACATTCCGCGATAAAAATGTGAAAGTAATTTACAGTTGTACCGACATAAGCAGCGTTTACCGTGAATGCAGGCTCCGCTAAAGCGGGGAACATTGCCTTTTAAATTTCAATCTCGCTGTAAAAAACTGAACTTCCACTATGCGCATTGATTATAGTGTGAAGTAGAAGGCAGCAATGAAACATGCTTATAGGTCACGTGGGAATTAAATGAAGAGGAGTGTTTCACTCTTTCTCTGAATATTCTGTGCTTGTTGAGTCAATGCCCAGTTGAGTTGAGTCAATGCCCAGTTGAGTTGAGTCAATGCCCAGTTGAGTTGAGTCAATGCCCAGTTGAGTTGAATCAATGCCCAGTTGAATCGAATCAATGCCCAGTTGAGTTGAGTCAATGCCCAGTTGAGACGAGTCAATGCCCAGTTGAATTGAGTCAATGCCCAGTTGAGTTGACTCAATGCCCAGTTGAGTTGAGTCAATGCCCAGTTGAGACGAGTCAATGCCCAGTTGAGTTGACTCAATGCCCAGTTGAGTTGAGTCAATGCCCAGTTGAGTTGACTCAATGCCCAGAACTAGAAGACACATAGTAGACACAATCATGGTCTGTGTCTTGTTCACAGTACATTTAGGTGTATTTGTCATTAGACAGTACAGTAGCATCCATCCTTCTCTGGTTGAACTCAAACTACCATCAGATTGTAGCAAATCGTACCTCTAAGATCTTGGCCATCTCCATCCCCCACCATAGAATACTGACGGTTTAGGATTTTCTGTCATCCAGGCTTACGTCCTGTTATTGCTTTATGTTATTAGATTATCTACCAGAGCTGGAAATGAATAAATGACTCAGCAATTTATATTAACAAGCACCATGTACCTGCTTACCTGTTTCTCAGTCATGTGGTCCTTTCACAAACAGAGAAGATATAGAATGAGCTCTGTGATTTCTAAATTAATCTCTGATCTCTAAGGTCATATCTGATCTCTCTGATCTCTAAGGTAATCTCTGATCTATGTAGTCTCTAAAGTCATCTCTGATCTCGAAGGTCACCTCTGATCTCTCTGATCTCGAGGGTCATCTCTGATCCTCTGCTTGTGATTTCTCTAAAGTACATCTTCTGTCTCTAAGGTCTCTGATATTCTGATCCTAGAAGATCATCTCTATCTAATGTGATCTCTAAGGTCATTCTGACCTGGCTCTAAAGGTCATCTCTGATCATTCGTGACTCTTAGGTCATCTCTGATCTCTGTGATCTCTAAGGTCATCTCTGATCTCGTAAGTCTTGATCGTCTAAGTCATCTCTGATCATATCTGTGATCTTTTCTCTAAGGTCATCTCTGATCTCTAAGTCTTCTTCAATAGGGGCGCTGCTGTTTCGCTTTGGAAAAAAATTGTTGCCCAAAATTAAAACGGCCTCGTACTCTGTTCAATCATAACAATATGCAATATTATTATTACTATTGGATAAGAAACACTCTGAAGTTTCTAGACTTGTTTGAATTATATTGTGAGTAAAACAGAACTCATTTGGCACAGCAACTTCCATACAGAAGTGAAAATTTCTGAAATGAGGCTCTGTGGTCAGGCCTGCCTATTCAACTGGCTTTTATTTATGGATCTGTATGCACTTCATACGCCTTCCACTAGGTCAACGAGACAGTAGAACGTTGAATGGGTTCTAGCTTGATCGTTGAGGCCGAATATAAGAGCTTTTGGATGGGACAGGTCCGCCCTTTTTGTCAGTTTTCATCTGCGCGCCGGGGAACCTTACATTGTCTTCTGAACAGCGTTTGGTATAACTACGGAATTGCTCCGGCTCTGATGTTATTGGAATTCATATAAGAAGACATCATAAAGTAGGAATTTCAACCAGTTTGACCAGTTTATTCGACGTCTTATTTTGGAATTTTTTGGATTTTCGTTCCATGCCGCCAAGATTTCTTGGACACGTGAGCTCCGCGATGCTAGCCCAAAGTTGCGCTTAATTCGACAGAAGAAATGGAAATTCTAAAACCAAACAACGATTTATTCTGGACCTAGGACCTTGCACAAACAATCTTGAGATGAAGATCAGCAAAAAGTAAGAGAATATTTATGATGTTATTTCGTATTTTTTGTGTGAATATGTTGGCTCCAACACGCGGAGAATAGGTGGCGCTGTCTCACAATAATGCTGCTGTATGGTTGTAGTAAAGTTATTTTTAAAAAATCTAACACAGCGTTGCATTAAGAACCAGTGTATCTTTCATTTGCCATTACAACAAGTATTTTTATGTAAAGTTTATGATGAGTTCTTTGTTAGATTAGGTGGACTCCCCAAATACCTCCGGACATTTTGGTGAATGTGTTGCTGATAGTATCACAATGTATAACCACGATTTGCAGCTCTAAATATGCCACATTTTCGAACAAAACATAAATTGTATTGTAACAATGATGTTATAAGACTGTCATCTGATGAAGGTGTCCAAAGGTTAGTGATTAATTTTTAATATATCGCTGGTTTTGTGGAAAGCTATGTTGGCGGTGAATAAAATGGCTTTGTGTGTTTGGCTATTGTGGTAATCTAATATAATTCGCATATTGTGTTTTCGCTGAAAAACACTTAAAAAATCGGAAATATGCTGGATTCACAGATGTTTATCTTTCATTTGCTGTACACCATGTATTTTTTCATAAATGTTTATGGTGAGTATTTATGTATTTCACGTTGCTCTCTCTGTAATTTTCTGGCTGCTTTGGTGCTATTTGTGATGTGGCTGCAATGTAAAACTACGATTTATACCTCAAATATGCACATTTTCGAACCAAAACATAAATGTATTACTGATATAACACATGATGTTATAAGACGTCATCTGATGAAGTTGTTCAAGGTTAGTGATTCATTTTATCTCTTATTTCTGGGTTTTTGTTAAAGCTAACCTATGCGGTGGAAACATGGTGAAAACATGCGTTGTGTGTTTGCATATATGTGGTTAGCTAATATAAATACATTAGTGTTTTCGCTGTAAAAACATTTAAAAAAATCGGAAATGATGGCTGAGTTCACAAGATGTTATCTTTCATTTGCTGTATTGGACTTGTGATTTATTCGAAATTATAATTATATGATATCCCTTGTCGCGTTAGGCTAGGCTATGCTAGTCAGCTTTTTTGATGGGGATGTCCCGATCCGGGATGGGTAGTCCTGAAAGGCTAAGGGTCATCTCTGTCTATGTGATCTCTAAGGTCATCTCTGATCTCTAAGGTCATCTCTGATCGATCTAAAACCCAAGCTGGGTTCCACCAGAGCCATATATAAATATACAGCTAAATAACATTACACTGGTGTCACAGCAAATAAACATATCTCTAGATACTGTAAAAACATACATTATTTGGGGTCAAGCTTGTAATCAATTGTAGGTTACTACCAGTGTTCTGTCTCAGGCTCAGGTCTCCCCTGCACACGACAGCTCCAGGGAGTGATCCTCAGGGAGAAGCAATGTCGCTGAGTGTCTCGCTGGTGAGTGAGTGTGTGTGTGTGTGTGTGTGTGAAACTGTGTCCTCTTACATCAGCGTGTAAGGTTGATCTTTGCCCCGCTTGGCTGAAGTCCTACCCTTCTCCTGTAGTCACTGGGCTGGCTGGCTGGGTGGCTGGCTGGCTGGCCTGGACTGACTATAATCTAGACCAGAGCTGTATAAGGGTCCACAATGAGACTAGATATCCAGACCAGAGCTGTATAAGGGTCCACAATGAGACCAGTATATCCAGACCGACGCTGTATAGGGTCCCCATGAGACTAGTATATCTAGACCAAAGCTGTATTAGGTTCCACAATTGAGACTAGTATATCCAGACCAGAGCTGTATAAGGCGTCACCAATGAGACCGAGTATATCCAGACCAGAGCTGTATAAGTCCACAATGAGACCAACTATATCCCAAGACCAGAGATGTATAAGTGTCCAATTGAGACTAGTATATCTAGACTAGAGCTGTATAAGGGTCCATAGTGAGTCCTTCTGTCCATTGGTTCTGTGTGTGCTTGTGTGTGTGTGTGTGTGTGTGTGTGTGTGTGTGTGGTGTGTGTGTGTGTGTGTGTGTGTGTGTGTTGTGTGTGTGTGTGTGCTGTGTGGGTGTGTGTGTGTGTGTGCCGTGTGCGTGTGCGTTAGTTCGGAGGAAGATGACTGGACAAGTTTTTACAGTACTAAGGAATTATCATCCCATGTATTTTCCCTTTATCTGTTTTTTTGCTGTAGTGTCTTTGACCCCATTGTTATGGCAACCTTAATGACCCTTTAATGACCTTTTTTATCTTTCTTTTCTCCTAGCTCTAGATTCCATGGAGAACTATATTACTATAGAACTATATCTATTCAATTCTGTGCTAGATCATTTTAGAATAAAATATACATCTTTACTGTACATTACATGACGTTTATATTGGCTATTAAATGGTTGATGAGCCGTTACATTTGTAACTTAATTAACAGGAATCTGTTTCCTCTTTACGTGACGGTATATCCTACAGCTTTAAATAAAAACACAACGCTGTTTGTAGTAATAAAACACGGAGGCCTGACTGTCGTGATACAGATCATCTTTATTGTAAGACTTTCATTATAACAACATGTTTGTTGTTTCTCAGCAGCTACAGGCATGTACTGCATGCACTATCCAGCACACTACAAACAAACTAACAAACAAACAAAGGCCCGTATATAGATACGTTGTTGTCTTTTTTCTTTAGGTTATTTACTACTGTACACTGTATTTTACAATAATACCACGATGTACTACAGTCCCCATAATGCATCAGGGATAGGACTAGAACATCTTCAGATTGGTTACAAATCAGACAACAGACAGACTCACACTCAGTTTCTTTCTCAACATCATCGTCATCATCCTCAACATCATTCTCAACATAATCTTCATCTTCATCATCAACATCATCAACATCATCATCATCATCCTCCTCAACATCATCATCATCATTCTCAACATAATCTTCATCTTCATCATCATCATCCTCAACATCATCATCCTCAACATCATCATCATTCTCAACATCATCTTCACCCTCAACATCATCGTTATCATCATCATCATCATCATCATCCTCATCATCATCATCATCATCCCACATGTCTAGACCTATAGTGCAGAGATCCCAGCCACTATTTATCAGTGATGTGTAGTCATGGATACCAAAGGAAGCCAGGCTTCCCCAAATATTTGACCAATAAAAACATTTCAAATGTATATTTCGTCTCTCTCTGTGTTTTCATAATTTTTCGTCAATTCRCAAGTGGCTGAATCTCACCGGAGAAATCATCTGAGCGAGAGGATCAGCGCCCCTCTGTGTAGTCCATGTATCTGACGCTGTCTGGAACAAAAGAGTATGAAGTGCTTCCGCAGTAGCATTTGACTGATTGATGCCAGCAAGCATTTGGCCTTCCTTGATAATTAAAAAAAATAATAATAATTAGCCAATCAGTGTAAAGCTGAGCTCAACTGTGGGATTGTTCTAGGTGCAGAACCCCCCCCCCCCCCCACCCCCCCCCCCCAAAGGAAGTCAATCTGTTGATTTGAGCTTCCACACCATATCAAAATCAGATCCTAATGAAAAAAGTCCATTTTCGTTTCTGGTCTATCTTGTGTTGATGTCCTGCAGTAGCTAGCTGTCTGAAATGGCCCTTCCTAAACCATGGCATGGAAATGGGGATTTGGAACTTGTTGTTTTGACTTAATTCTCTCTACAGGCCAATGATTATGATGGCGATTCTGATCTAACCATGAATTAATATATTGTACCACTGGCCTGAGACAATTGAAGTTCAAGATGTAGCCTAGAATGCTCACATTAACTAACTAGCTAACTAGCTAACTAAGCTGGCTCATTGTTGCCCATGCGAGGAAGTTAGTCTAGCCAGCATTCTAGCTAGGTAGCCTGTGACAATAACAACTTAAAGAGTACTGTATGACAGAGCCATTGACTGTTTTGCCAACATGTAAGAGAGGAGGATGGCATTGGAGTTCAACTAAGCATATATAGCKTTGTTGATTTGATGTGAACGTTTAAGTTGAAATGGTTCTGTAATAGCGGCGTCAATACTCTCGTTGTCTTTGTGCTGACCTGCGCTAACTCAGTGGCTCTAAATCAGTAGTTGTTTAGTAAAACTGTCGAAAACATTAACTTGTTGGACCATGTTCCAGGTCATGTAACTGTTAACATGCAATATTTGCTTTGTGGACTTCACCGGACAGATGTTGCTCTCCGGGTTTTGTGTTGAAACAAGCGTACAGTACCATTCAAAAGTTTGGACACAGCTACTTATTCAAAGGTTTTTCTTTATTTTTTTTACAATTTTCTATATTGTAGAATAATACTGAAGACATCAAAATTATGAAATAACACATATGGAATCATGTGGTAACCAGAAAAGTGTTAAACAAATCAAAATATATGTTATATTTTAGATTCTCAAAGTAACCACCCTTTGCCTTGATGGCAGCTTTGCACACTCATGGCATTCTCTCAACCAGCTTCATGAGTTAGTCACTTGAAATGCATTTAAATTAACACATGTGCCTTGTTAAAAGTTAAATAGTGGAATTTCTTTCCATCTTAATGCATTTGAGCCAATCAGTTGTGTTAGAAGGTAGGGGGGTATACAGAAGATAGCCCTATTTGGTAAAAGACCGAGTCCATATTATGGCAAGAACAGCTCAAATAAGCAAAGARAARTGACAGTCCGTCATTGCTTTAAGACATGAAGGTCAGTCAATGCGGAACATTTCAAGAACTTTTAAAGTTTCTTCAAGTGCAGTCGCAGAAAACGTCAAGCGCTATGATGAAACCGGCTCTCATGAGGACCRCCACAGGAAAGGAAGACCCAGAGTTACCTCTGCTGCAGAGGATACGTTCATTAGAGTTAACTGCTCCTCCGATTGCAGCTCAAATAAATGCTTCACAAATCTCAACATCAACTGTTYTGAGACCTCGTGAATCAGGCCTTCATGGTCAAATTGCTGCAAAGAAACCACTAGTAAARGACAACAATAAKAAGAAGARACTTGCTTGGGCCAAGAAACACGAGCAATGGACATTAGACCGGTGAAAATCTGTCCTTTGGTCTGATGYGTCCAWATTTTAGGTTTTTGGTTCCAACCGCTGTGTCTTTGTGAGACGCGGTGTGGGTGAACGAATGATCTCTGCATGTGTATTTCCCACCGTGAAGCATGAAGGAGCTGTGATGGTGTGGGGGTGCTTTGCTGGTGACACTGTCAGTGATTTATTTAGAATTCAAGGCACACTTAACCAGCATGGCTACCACAGCATTCTGCAGCAATACACCATCCCATCTGGTTTGCGCTTAATGGGACTATCATTTGTTTTTCAACAGGACAATGACCCAACACACCTCCAGACTGTGTAAGGGCTATTTGACCAAGAAGGAGAGTGATGGAGTGCTGCATCAGATGACCTGGCCTCCATAAATCACCCGACCTCAACCCAATTGAGATGGTTTGGGATGAGTTGGACCGCAGAGTGAAGGAAAATAAGTGCTCAGCATATGTGGGAACTCCTTCAAGACTTTTGGAAAAGCATTCCAGGTGAAGTTGTTTGAGAGAATGCCAAGAGTGTTTAAAGCTGTCATCGAGGCAAGAGGTGGCTACTTTGAAAAATCTCAAATATAAACTATATTTTGATTTTGACACTTTTTGGTTACTACATTATTTCATGTGTTATTTCATAGTTTTGATGTGGTCACTATTATTCTACAATGTAAAAAATAAAAAAATAAAAAAACCTTGAATGAGTAGGTGTGTCCAAACTTTTGCCTGGTACTGTATGTTTAGTTGAATTTATTCCGCCACTGTGAGACTGTTGTCTTTTTGTTGTCGCGGTCTTATTGTATATCATGGTGGCATATGAACTAATTGACTTATAGAGAAATGATCACAATATAGGTTTTAATATGGATTTTTTACTGGCTCAGCTTGTCCAGTGATTTTACCCACACACCGCTACTGCTATCTATATGCTGTTGATTTTAAATAGTAGAGGAGCGCAAACAAAAATAAGTTGTTTACACAAGATAAAGCACACAATGCTTTGTTGTTGAGCCTCATGGCAGTTTAAAGGAGGTGTTGGTTTTGTATACAGGGTTCAGAGGAGTCACAGAGCAAGAGAGAATGGACCTGGTGGTTATGACCCTGGTGGGTACGACCCTGGTAGTTACGATCCTGGTGGTTACGATCCTGGTGGGTACGACCCTGGTAGTTACGACCCTGGTGGTTACGACCCTGGTGGGTACGACCCTGGTGGTTACGACCCTGGTGGTTACGACCCTGGTGTTTCCGGATCACACTGGTGGGTACGCCCCTTTGTGTTGGTACGACCTGCTCGAGGAGCGGACCCAGTGGTGGTACGGCTGGTGGTTATACGAAAACACGAATGTAAGTGAAACTGGACTGGTAGGTTCGACTCGGAGAACGGCCTTAACAGCGACGCCTGCGTGTTCGACCCTGAAGTCTACGACCTCTGGTGGTTACCACACTGCAGTTAGGTTAAAGCTGTGGTTATACGTACCCCTGGGTGGTTCAACTCCACTGGTGGTATATACAGACTCTGGTAGTTACGAAACCTTGGTAGTTCTGCTGGTAGGTACCGAGCTGGTGGTTACGACCCTGGTAGTTTACGCACCTGGTGGTTACGACCCTGTAGTTACAGCTGGTGGATACCACCTGGACTGTGTGTTACGACCCTGGTGTTTACGACCTGGTGGGAGCACCTGGTGGTTACGCCACCTGGTGGGTACGACCCTGGTGGTTACGACCCTGGTGGTTACGACCCTGGTGGTTACGACCTGGGTGTTTACGACCCTGTGTGACTTAGGACCCTCTGGTGGTAACGACCTGGTGGTTCGACCCTGGTGGGTTACGACCCTGGTAGTTGTATACAACCCTGGTGGTTACGCACCTGGTGGTTACGAACCTGGTGGTTACGACCCTGGTAGTTACAACGCTGGTGGTTAGCGACCGGTGGTTACGCACCTGGTGGTTACACCTGCATACAAACACTGGTAAAGTGTTCTTACAACCCTAACATACACACGCACACATGAAGCCTTCCCTGGCCCTCTAGTCTCGACTGGCTGATCAGAAGGGATCTCACTGGGAGGCAGCAATTCTGTGTGTGGGTGTGATCAGGAGGTGGCTTTGGGGAAAGTTCAGATGGATCGTCTCCGATACCTGTACCTCTGTGTTTTAAGAATGGCAGGTTTACACATGCCATGTATCTCATTCTGTTTCTCTGTTTCTCACTACCAGTCTGCAACTAAAGTGTCTTCTGATATATCCAGAAGTATTCAACAGTAATACAAACAATTAGTTGATAAATAGTACATGACAAATACATTATCCGTGTGCAAATCAGGGTAAACATATATATATATATATATAACATTATATAGAATATTTACAACAAAAACACAACTTGCATTAAATAATACATATATTTAAATACTCTAAATAATACATAGCATAAATACTCTTTCAAAACGGAAATAGACTGTATAAAAATAGTTGCTACATAATTACTAAAATGTAGTGTTTTTCCCCAATAATATTTTCCATTCTGTGTTAGTGAATGTAACTGACCACTGAACAGACCACAACAGAACAAACATATTGAGATGAAGGTATATAGAACCTGCCAACCCATGTAGATACAGTCAGACCTGGTTTCAAATACTATTTGAAATCTTTTAAAAATGTATTTTCATTCGCATCAAGGCCGTCATGCCAGGCACACTGGACCCACTCCAGTTTACCTACCGCTCCAACAGAACCACAACAGATGACCATTTCCATCGCTATTCACACGGCCCTAACACATCTGGACAAGAGGAACGCCTATGTGAGAATGCTGTTCATTGACTACAGTGCAGCCTTCAACACTATAGTTCCCTCCAAGCTCGACACCAAGCTCAGATCCCTGGGTCTGGACAGTACCCTCTGAAACTGGGTCCTGGACTTCCTGACGGGCAGACCACAGGCTGTAAAGATTAGCAACAACACCTCCGGCACACAGGGGCCCCCCAGGGGTGTGTCCTCAGCCCTCTGCTGATCCACTAGTTCCTCAGCGTCCACATCCTAGAGGACTTGACATGGACCAACAACACTACCACTCTTGTCAAGACAGTGCAACAGTGTCTCTACTTCCTGAGGCGGCTGTAGAAATTCGGCGTGCCACCCGGGGTCGTCTTCTAATACTACCGTTGCACCATCGAGTGTCCTGACCGGTTGCATTACGGCCCGGTTACGGGAATTGCTCCGTCCACGACCGAAAGGCCCTCCAGCGGGTGGTGAAGACGGTCCAGTACATCACTGGGATTGTGCTGCCATCCATCCAGGACATCTACTTCAAACGTTGCCTGAAGAAGTCCCGCAGCATCATCAAGGACCCCACACACCMCAGCATGAGGTCACTTCCTGCCATGAGCTATTCATTCCCTTACTGTCGGGCAGACGGTATCAGAGCATGATGTCTGATACCAACAGTCTCAGAGACAGTTTCTATCAACAAGCCATCAGACTGCTGAACACTTGAACTGGACTGACCACCTGCACTGACTCTCAGCACCTTAGCACGCACACACACACACACACGCACACGCACACGCACACGCACACGCACTCACCCACTCACTCACTCACTCACTCACTCACTCACTCACNCACTCACTCACTCACTCACTCACTCACTCACTCACTCACTCACTCACTCACTCACTCACTCACTCACTCACTCACTCACTCACTCACTCACTCACACTACACACACGTCACAACTGCTGCTAAGATTTCAAGTAGTATTTGAGCCCATGTCTGGATACAGTAGTACAATATGTTACAGCTCCAAAATATCCCTTTCTCTCTCTCTGTATAGATCGATGCATAGAAAAGCACTGAAAATAAAATTAAAGTCCTGATTTTTTTGCCAGACTTTTCCTAGTTCTCAGACACTAGTAGTTTACTCTCATATCAGATAACCTATTTGATGTAAACCATGAGTTACTGCATTAAAGTCATCACACATTAAAAGCATACATTACTCTGAAAGCCAGCCGTGAAGTAGCCTGGTCCCAGAACAGTTTGTGCATCCACCTACTCCATTGGCATTGTCATCCATTCCATAAGGAGTTGGCAAGAGAGCCGAAAACAGCCTGGCACCCAGGCTAGCCTTGAAGTGCTCGGTTGAAGCGTCCGCATACAACAGACATGCTTGTTTGCGTCTGACTGTAGCAGCTGTTATTCTATAGTCAGGGTAATATACACACATACAAGTACAACACAGAGCCTGCTGTAGGAAGTTTGAGGATGACCTATGACCCTAACTCATCTACTGACTGTATATCAGCTATTTACTGAGCACGATGCTGCTGTCCGCTTCATCTGAGGTTCTGAGTCATGGCGTTTAAACCACTGCTAACAGCACGGGGATCGTGATCTGCCCCCTACCTACAGTACTCTGTCCATTCAATCTAGACCTGAGCAGATATGTAAATATATATATATCTCAGAGCCTGACAACACGACAGGACATACTGGAAGCAAGAGAAGTCGTCACCTGTTGTCTTTATAGTGAGGACATCAGGGTTGGATTCAATTTCATTTCCTTTCAGTCAATTCAGGAAGTAAACAGGAACTTTCAACTTTGAATTGAAATGGAAGTGATCCTAACGCTAGTTAAGGAGGTGAAAGAAACATCGGTCTGATATGTTAACCAGCTCAGATAGCAACTAGGACTACTACACAACCACTAGACGTATGACACCAGTCATATGGTAAAAGTCSTAGGCCGTCACTGTCAATAAGAAATTGTTCTTAATTGACTTGCCTAGTTAAAATAAAGGTAAAAAAWATATATAAATAATAATAAGATTTGTTATGTCATAGTTTTGATGTCTTCACTATTATTCTACAATGTAGAAAATAGTAAAAATAAAGAAAAACCCTTGAATGAGTAGATGTTCTAAGACTTTTGACTGGTCCAATTTGTAAGTCGCTCTGGATAAGAGCGTCTGCTAAATGACTTAAATGTAAATGTAATGTACTGTACATGAATTGTATAGAGTGAAAAATGTATGAGCAGGTTTATTAGAAATGTATTAAGGCTATGCCGTGTGCGTTTACTTCTATCAATCTTCAATCGCAAGGTGGTTGTTAGGTCAGGTTATTGTCTGTTTTCCAACAGATTTAACCCAAAATAGCCTAAAAAAATTATCTCACTTACCCGCACTAAAGCGAGGAGCAGCAAGAGCGCGCCCTAGTGGCCACACAGAACACCACACCCTCTCTCCAACAGCCTTGACCACAGGTCATCCCAAAAGGGTCAGGGCTCAGAGGAAGAGGAAGCTGCCAATTCTAGTGGTTAATTTACAGTGCTTTCTAAACCACTGGTCCTACACTCCCATACATAGCCTATTTAGTACAGTACGTTATATTCATATCACCAACAAATGATTAAACAAACGGTTCAAGAGAGTACACGGACAGTCAGCAAGCAGAATGGGGGAGAGGGGGGAAAGGAGGAGAGAGGGAGAGGGGGGGGGGGGGGCTACAGAGAGTTTCTACGGAGAGAGGAAGAGGGAGAGAGACAGTTCTACTGGGAAAGGGGGAGGAGAGGGAGAGAGACCGTCTTACTGGGAAAGGGGGGAGGAGAGGGAGAGAGACGGTCTTACTGGGAAAGGGGGGAGGAGAGGGAAGAGACGGTCTTACTGGGAAAGGGGGGAGGAGAGGGAGAGAGACCGTCTTACTGGGAAAGGGGGAGAGAGGGAGAGAGACCGTCTACTGGAGGGGGGAGGGAGGGAGAGAGACCGTCTTACTGGGAAAGGGGGGAGGAGAGGGAGAGAGACCGTCTTACTGGAAAGGGGGAGGAGAGGGAGAGAGACGTCTTACTGGGAAAGGGGGAGGAGAGGGAGAGAGAGCCTTCTTACTGGGAAAGGGGGGAGGAGAGGGAGAGAGACGTTCTTACTGGGAAAGGGGGAGGAGAGGGAGAGAGACCTCTTACTGGGAAAGGGGGGAGAGAGGGAGAGAGACGTCTTACTGGGAACGGGGGAGGAGAGGGAGAGAGACCGTCTTACTGGAAAGGGGGAGGGAAGGGGAGAGACGGTCCTTACTGGAAAGGGGGGAGGAGAGGGAGAGAGACGTCTTACTGGAAGGGGGAAGGAGAGGGAGAGAAACGGTCTTACTGGGAAAGGGGGGAGGAGAGGGAGAGAGACGTTCTTACTGGGAAGAGGGGGAGGAGAGGGAGAGAGACCTTCTACTGGGAAAGGGGGGGAGAGGGAGAGAGACGTCTTACTGGAAAGGGGGAGGAGAGGAGAGAACGGTCTTTACTGGGAAAGGGGGAGGAGAGGGAGAGAGACTCTTACTGGGAAGGGGGAGGAGAAGGGAGAGAGACGTCTTACTGGGAAAGGGGGAGGAGAGGGAGGAGACTTCTTACTGGGAAAGGGGGGAGGAGAGGAGAGAGACAGTTTACTGGGTAAAGGGGGGAGGAGAGGGAGAGAGACCGTTCCTTAACTGGGAAAGGGGGGAGGAGAGGGAGAGAGACGGCTTAC
Source organism: Salvelinus sp. IW2-2015 (assembly GCF_002910315.2). Lineage (NCBI taxonomy): Eukaryota > Metazoa > Chordata > Actinopteri > Salmoniformes > Salmonidae > Salvelinus > Salvelinus sp. IW2-2015. The sequence goes on along the minus strand of NW_019942722.1, from coordinate 29,440 downwards.
TGGGAAAGGGGGAGAGAGAGGGAGAGAGACCGTTCTTACTGGGAAAGGGGGAGGAGAGGAGAGAGACGGTCTTACTGGGAAAGGGGGAGGAGAGGGAGAGAGACCGTCTTACTGGGAAAGGGGGGAGGAGAGGAGAGCCCTCTTACTGGGAAAGGGGGAGGAGAGGGAGAGGACCGTCTTACTGGAAAGGGGGGAGAGAGGGAGAGAGACGTCTTACTCGGGGAAAGGGGGGTGGAGAGGGAGAGAGACCTTCTTACTGGGAAAGGGGAGGAGAGGGAGGAGGAGAGGGGGGAGGGAGATCAGAAGGTCACTGATCAGCAGCATGCAGATTTATGAGGGGGTCTTGGCAGAACCTGGAGAGAGAGGAGAGAGAGCGAGAGAGAGAGAGAGAGGAAGAGAGAGAGAGAGGAGAGAGAGAGAGAGAGAGAGAGAAGAGCGAGAGAGAGAGAGAGAGAGAGAGGAGAGAGAGAAGAAACAAACAATGCAATGATGTCCAAATAAACAAGCACCAGGCATACACTATATGTCGATATGGAATCTTTATTGTGAAAAAAACTGTTGGGATGAATTTCACCAGTCTACATCAGCTAAATATGCCAAATCACTATTAATATGCTGCATTTCCTCCTAACCAATCAGAAGGGCAAGATGAAAAGCCATACTAACAATAATTCTTCTATATACCCAATATTAGGTCTGTGAGTGGCTCGATCACCATATGGAACTCTGCATAAATATATTCAGTGTTCCTCTCCCCTCCCCTGTTTCCCAGAGATAGAGACAAGACGAGAGAGATAGAGAGAGAAAAAGAGTGAGAGAAAGAGAGGGAGAGAGAAAAAGAGAGAGAGAGGGAGAGAGAGTAGAGAGAGAAAAAGAGAGCGAGAGAAAGAGAGGGAGAGAGAAAAAGAGAGAAAACAAGAGCGGGAGAGAGACAAAGAGAGAGGGGAGAGGAAGGAGATGAAGGAAGGAGGAAGAGGATGGGAAGAGAGAAGGGAAGAAGGGAAAGAAGAAGAAGCAGAGAGAAAAAGAGAGAGGAGAGAGAGAAGAGTAGCAATAAGAGAGCAGAGAGAGAGAGAAAGAGAGAGAACAAAGAGGAGAGAGAAAAGGAGAGCAGAGAGAGAGAAAAGAGAGAGCGACAAAGAGGGAGAGAGAAAAGGAGAGAGAGAGAGCGACAAAGAGGGAGAGAGAGAGAGAAAAGAGAGAGAAAAAGAGAGAAAGATAGCAATAAAGAGAGCGAGAGAGAGAGAAGAGAGAGCAACAAAGAGGGAGAGAGAAAAGGAGAGACAGAGAGAGAGAAAGAGAGAGCGAAAAGAGGGAGAGAGAAAAGGAGAGAGAGAGAGAGAGAGAGAAAGAGAGAAGAGAGAGCAAGAGGAGAGAGGAGAGAGAGAGATCTAGAGTTTATCTAGTTCACGTTCCCAAAGCAATAAAGCCCTTAAATTGGAACTTGAAATTGAATTGAGAGAGAGAGTGAGACGAGAGGGCAGGTGTATAGAAATACACAAGTAAGTGAATCTGCCATCTTAGAATGTCTGTTATGAATACTCATTCATTTCTCCTCATTCCCTTCCTCCCTCACGTGAGGAGCCGGGTCACTAGCTGGGAGCCTGTTCTGGCTGGATGACGTGGTGGAGCTTGGCTGGGCTGTCCCTGGTTCTGGTTGTCGCAGTGCTGCCATCAACTCCTGGACACGAGCAGAGTGGACCACTCAGAGACAAGCTATACCACAGCACCAGGCAGGGAAAACAGTAGGAGTCAGGAAGAATGGCCGTAGCAGCAGGAGGAAACCACAAGCACAGCAGCATAGCAGTGATGGGACGGGAAGCAGTGAGGGACAAGTGTAGGAGTGTCAGTCTTCAGGTTCAACAATAGAATATATTTAACAAGGTTTGCTAATGCTACTGTTGTTGTCTAGTCAGCTAACTAAAGCGCTAAGTGCTTCGAGCGTACTACAAAAGGGCTTTATAAATCCAATCAATGACAATTAATTATTAAGCGAGTAGTCAGTGTTGTGTTGGCTGCAGGGATTACGGCAGGATTAAACACAAAGAGCAAGGCAGGTCAGTGACAGTGGTCTTACCTGTTGTCATTGATATCTGTGGTGTTCCCTGTGGGTAGACAGAGCTCGTGTCAGGGTGGGGATGCAGTACACCAGTGAACAGTGAACAGACTAGGGAATTGAAGTTAGTCTATCTAAGTCTATGAAGCAGTGGGAGTCAAAGTGGAGAACACAGAAATTGGAAAAGAGCCGTTCTGTTAACCTTACCGTTGACGGTGTCCACATCAGCGTCTCTGTAGAGTTGCAAGTAGTGTTCTTCAATGTAGTGTCCTTCAATGTAGTGTTCTTCAATGTAGTGTCCTTCAATGTATGTTCTTCAATGTAGTGTCCTTCAATGTAGTGTTCTTCAATGTAGTGGTCCTTCAATGTAGTGTTCTTCAATGTAGTGTTTTCTTCAATGTAGTGTTCTTCAATGTAGTGTCTTCAATGTAGTGTCCTTCAAATGTTAGTGTTTCAATGTAGTGTCCTTTCATGTAGTGTCTTCATGTAGGTGTTCTTCAAGTAGTGCTCTTCAATGTAGTGTTCCTTCAATGTAGTGTTCTTAATGTAGTGTCCTTCAATGTAGTGTTCTATCAATGTAGTTGTCCTTCAATGTAGTGCTCTTCAATGTAGTGTCCTTCAATGTTAGTCTCTTCAAGTATGTCCTCTCTATAGTGTCTTCTCTGTTATGTTCTGCACTGTAGGGTCTTCACTATAGTAAATTGTCCTCTGTGGGCTATTGTCCTCTGTGGGCTGTGTCCTCTGTGGGGCTGTTGTCCTCTGTGGGCTGTTGTCCTCTGTGGGGCTGTTGCCTCTGTGGGGCTTTGTCTCTGTGGGGCTGTTGTTCTCTTTGGGGCTGTTGTCCTCTGGGGCTTGTTGTCTGGTTGGGGCTGTTGTCCCTCTTGGGCTGTTGTCCTCTTTGGGGCTGTTGTCCTTTGTGGGCTGTTGTCCCTGTGGGGCTGTTGTCCACTGTGGGGCTGTTGTTCCTCTTTGTTGGGGCTATTGTCGTTCTTGGGGCTGTTGTCCTCTTGGGGCTGTTGTCTCTGTGGGGCTGTTGTCCTCTGTGGGGGCTGTTGTCCTCTGTGGGTGTCTGTTGTTCACTGTGGCGCTTGTTGTCCTCTGTGGGGCTGTTGTCCGGTGGGGGCTGGTTGTTCCACTGTGGGGAGCCTGTTGTCCACTGTGGGCTGTTGTTCCCCTGTGGGCTGTTTGTCCTCTGTGGGGCTGTTGTCCCCTCTTTGGGGCTGTTGTCCTCTATGTGGGGCTGTTGTCTCTCTTTGGGGTTTTGTCCTCTTGTGCTGTTGTCCTCTGTGGGGCTGTTGTCCTCTGTGGGGGGCTGTTGTCCTCTTTGGGGCTGTTGTCCTTTGTGGGGCTGTTGTCCCTGTGGGGCTGTTGCTTCCTGTGGGGCTTGTTGTCCTGTTTGGGGGCTTTGGGGTCGTCTTTTGGGGCTGTTTGTCCTTGCCTCTTGGGGCTGTTGTCTTGTGGGGCCTGTTGTCCTCTATTTGGGCTGGGTGTCCCTATGTGGGCTGTTTTGGTCCTACTGTGGGGGACTGGTTGTCCTCTGTGGGGCTGTTGTCCACTGTGGGGCGGTGTTGTCCAGTACTGATGCTTGGGCTGTTTCCAGTGGGAGCTGTCCAGCTGCTGTGGGCTGTTGTCCTCGTGGGGTTCTGTTGTCCTCTGTTGGGCTTGGGCTGTTGTCTTTGTGGGGCTGTTGTCACTCATTTGGGGCCTTTTTGTGTCTCCCTTCGTCTGGGGTAGTCTGGTCCCCTCTTTTTGGGGCTGGTTGTCCCATCTCCCCCTGCCGTGGGCGTGGTGTGTGCCGACTCTGTGGGGGGCTGTTGTCCTCTTTGTGGGGGCTTGTTGTTCTCTTTGGGGCCTTGGGGTTTCTGTTGTCCTCTGTGGGGCTGTTGTCCTTCTGTGGGGTCTGTTGCCCTCTTTGGGGCTGTTGTCCTCTGTTGTGCTGTTGTCCTCTTTGGGGCTGTTTGTCCTCTTTGGGGCTGTTTGTCCTCTGTGGGGCTGTTGTCCCCTCTTGGGGTGTTGTCCCTCTGTGGGGCTTGTTGTCCTCTTTGGGGCTGTTGGACTGGCTCAGCTGGCAGCCTAGCAA
>NW_019942722.1:16016-22896 GCF_002910315.2 Salvelinus sp. IW2-2015 | reverse complement strand
CGGAGATATTGCAGTAAGCAGCAGCAGGTAACATAACATTGTATTGCAGGTAGTAGCAGTAGGTAACATAACATTGTATTGCAGTAGCAGCAGCAGGTAACATAACATTATATTGCACGTAGCAGCAGGTAACATAACATTGTTTGCAGCAGCAGTAGGTAAATAAAATTGTATTGCAGCAGCAGTAGCAGGTAACATAACATTGTATTGCAGTAGCAGCAGCAGTAGGTAACATAACTTGTATGTGCAGCAGCAGTAGCAGGTAACATAACATTGTATTGCAGTAGCAGCAGCAGCAGGTAACATAACATTGTATTGCGCAGCAATAGCGCAGGTAACATAACATTGTATTTGCAGTAGCAGCAGCAGTAGGTAAATAACATTGTATTGCAGCAGCAGTAGCAGGTAAACATAACATTGTATTGGCAGTAGCAGCAGCAGCAGGTAACATAACATTGTATTGCAGTAAGTGGCAGCAGGTAAACATACCATTGTATTGCAGTAGCAGTAGCAGCAGTAGGTAACATAACATTGTAATATTACAGTAGCAGCAGCAGGTAACATAACATTGTATTGCAGCAGCAGTAGCAGCAACAGGTAACATACCATTGTATTGCAGTAGCAGCAGCAGCAGTAGGTAACATAACATTGTATTGCAGTAGCAGTAGGTAACATAAACATTGTATTGCAGCAGCAGTAGCAGCAGTAGGTACCATAACATTGTATTGGCAGCAGCAGTAGCAGTAGGTAACATACCATTGTATTGCAGTAGTAGCAGCAGCATGTAACATAACATTATATTGCAGTAGCTGCAGCAGCAGTAGCAGCAGTAGGTAACATACCATTGTTATTGCAGTAGCAGCAGCATGTAACATAACATTATATTGCAGTAGCAGTAGCAGCAGTAGGTAAACATAACATTGTATTGCAGTAGCAGTAGGTAACATAACAATTGTAATTGAGCACGCAGTAGCATGTAACATAACATTATTGCAAGCAGTAGCAGTAAGCAGCAGTAGGTAAATAACATTGTAATTGCAGTAGCAGTAGGTAACATAACATTGTATTGCAGTAGCAGCAGCAGGTAACATACATTGTATTGCAGTAGTAGCAGTAGGTAATCATAACATTGTATTGCAGTAGCAGCAGCAGGTAACCATAACATTATATTGCAGTGCAGCAGCAGTAGGTAACATAACATTGTATTGCAGTAGCAGCAGCAGGTAACATAACATTATATTGCAGTAGCAGCAGCAGTAGGTAACATAACATTGTATTGCAGCAGCAGCAGCAGTAGGTAACATAACATTGTATTGCAGCAGCAGTAGCAGGTAACATAAATTGTATTGCAGTAGCAGCAGCAGTAGGTAACATAAATTGTATTGCAGCAGCAGTAGCAGGTAACATAACATTGTATTGCAGTAGCAAGCAGCAGCAGGTAACATAACATTGTATTGCAGTAGCAGCAGCAGGTAACATAACATTGTATTGTAGAAGCAGCAGTAGGTAACATAACATTGTATTGCAGTAGTAGCAGCAGGTAACATAACCATTGTATTGCATAGCAGTAGCAGCAGTAGGTAACATAAACATTGTATTGCAGTAGTAGCAGTAGGTACCATAACATTGTATTGCAGCAGCAGTAGAGATAGGTAATAACATTGTATTACAGTAGCAGCAGCAAGGTAACATAACATTGTATTGCAGCAGCAGAGCAAGCAGAAGGTAACATAACATTGTATTGCAGCAGTAGCAGCAGCAGTAGGTAACATAACATTGTATTGCAGTAGCAGCAGCAGGTAACAAAAATTGTATTGCAGCAGTAGCAGCAGCAGGCAGGTAACATAAATTGTATTGCAGTAGCAGCAGCAGGTAACATAACATTATATTGCAGTAGCAGCAGCAGTAGGTAACATAACATTGTATTACAGCAGCAGTAGCAGCAGTAGGTAACATAACATTGTATTACAATAGCAGCAGCAGGTAACATAACATTGTATTTGCAGCAGTAGCAGCAGCAGTAGGTAACATAACATTGTATTACAGTAGCAGCAGCAGAAGGTAACATAACATTGTATTACAGTAGCAGCAGCAGTAGGTAACATAACATTGTATTGCAGTAGTAGTACCAGCATTAGGTAACATAACATTGTATTGCAGTAGCAGCAGTAGGTAACATAACATTGTATTGCAGTAGCAGCAGTAGGTAACATAACATTGTATTGCAGTAGCAGCAGTAGTAACATATGTCACGACTTCAACCGAGGCAGGCTTCTCCTTCCCGTTCGGGTGGCGCTCGGCGGTCGTCGTCACCAAGGCCCTATCTAAGCCTGCTGCCACTGACCCTTTTTCCTCCCCCTCCTTATGTGTTTATTTGTATCACCTGGTTTGAGGTAATTGGTAATTAGTGTGGCTTTATTAGTCAGCCAGCCTGTATGCTTCTTTGTGCGGGATTGTTCATCTGTAGCTGTGGATTTCGGGAGTGGTTAATTTGTATTGTGTACTGGGTTTGTCTCCCGTGTTTGTAGACAGGTGTTTATGACACCCAGTAAGTCCGTGTTGGACATTTTGGTTTGCCGGTTGGGCATTAAAAATCACCGTATTGAAGCTCTGCTGTTCCTGCGTCTGATTTCACACCCCCCGACACCCAGGTCGTTACAACATAACATTGTATTGCAGTAGCAGCATCAGGTACCATAACATTGTATTGCAGTAGTAGTACCAGCATTAGGTAACATACCATTGTATTGCAGCAGCAGCAGTAGGTAACATAACATTGTACTGCAGTAGCAGCAGCAGTAGGTAACATAACATTGTACTGCAGTAGCAGCAGCAGGTAACATAACATTGTACTGCAGTAGCAGCAGCAGGTAACATAACATTGTATTGCAGTAGCAGCAGCAGTAGGTAACATTACATTGTATTGCAGCAGTAGCAGCAGCAGTAGGTAACATAACATTGTATTGCAGTAGCTGCAGCAGTAGGTAACATAACATTGTATTGCAGTAGTAGCTGCAGCAGCAGGTAACATAACATTATATTACAGTAGTAGCAGTAGGTAACATAACATTGTATTGCAGTAGTAGTACCAGCAGCAGGTAACATAACATTGTATTGCCGTAGTAGCAGCAGTAGGTAACATAACATTTCCTGCTGCCTTATTTTCCAGGGGACTTGTATCTGCAATACAGGGTGATTGATGTAGCTGGCTCGTAGCCAGAGGATCGTAATAACTAACAGCACAGCCAGGACTAATACCGTTTGCTTGGTCCATTTGATCCCTCTCCTACTCATTGTGCTCTGGTGCCTCAGCAGTAAGTCATACTGCAGGTGTGTATGTAATAGAAAAAGGATTTGCTTTAGTAGGGTATGGAGAGGATTAAAACCCATTTTAGCATCTCAGTGTAGGAGTGCTGATTTAGGATCGGGTCCCCCCCCCCACTGACCATATAATCCTTCATTATGATCCGATTTGTTATTATAATAGTCAATATARCAGCACTCCTCCTCCGAGACTTTTTGTTAATTAATATGGGCCCGGAGCTCCAGTCTGCTCTACACAACACAACAAACCATTCAACTGCCCACCTGTTTGTGAACCTTAGTAAGCTGGTCCAGGTTGTTCTCAAGGAAGGAGATCTTCTGCTTCTGGTGGCTACATCCCCCGGCCATCATCTCGCTCCATCTCTGACTGCTGTGGGTGGGGGATGGGGGGGGGATGGGGGGATGGGGGAGGGATGGGGGATGGGGAGGATGGGGGGAATGGGGGAGGGATGGGGGGATGGGGGAGGGAATGGGGGATGGGGGGTGGGGGGATGGGGGAGGGGGGATGGGGGAGGGATGGGGGGATGGGGGAGGGATGGGGGAGGGATGGGGGGATGGGGAGGGAGTGGGGGAGGGATGGGGAGGGATGGTGGGGGATGGGGAGGGATGGGGGATGGGGAGGATGGGGGGATGGGGAGGGATGGGGTGGAGGAGAGAGAGAGTGGTTAAGATCACAGTATATGTTATGGACTACTGAATAGTTGACATGATTATCTTCCTCCTTCATTCATCCTCTCCTCCCTCCATCATCCTCTCCCTCCCTCCCTTCAATCCTCCTCTCCCTCCCTCCTTCAATCCTCCTCTCCCTCTATTCATTCCTCCTCTCCCTCCCTCCTTCATTCCTCCTCTCCCTCCCTCCTTCATCCTCTCCCTCCTCCTCCATCGTCCACTCCCTCCCTCCTCCATCGTCCTCTCCTCCTCCTCATCATCCTCTCCCTCCCTCTTCATTCCTCCTCTCCCTTCCTCCTTCATTCCTCCTCTCCCTCTCCTTCATTCCTCCTCTCCCTCCTCTTCATTCCCTTCTTCTCCTCCTCCTTCATTCCTCCTCCCTCCTCTTCATTCCTCCTCTCCCTCCCTCTTCATCATCCTCACCCTCCCTCCATCATCCTCTCCCTCCTCCATCATCCTCTCTTCCCTCCTTCACTTCTTCTCTTCCTTTTTCTCTTCTTTATTCACTCACTCTTTTGACTCGAATCGTGAGGTCTTGAACAAAAAGCTTCCGCAGGTTGTGGAGAGTCTGGAGTTCACGAGCCTTTAAACAAGAGAAAGTCAGGGAGGGAGGGAGGGAGGGAGGGAGGGAGGGAGGGAGGGAGGAGGAGGAAGAGCAAAGACAGGTGGGGCACAAAGAGAGAGAGAAAATAGAGAAATAGAGAAATAGAGAAAATGAGGGAGAGAGAGAGAGAAAGTGAGAGAAAGTGAGGGAGAGGTACATTAATGGGTCGTGGTCAAATTATCCTACAGTGGGATTCAACTGAATGTCAGAAAAGAGATGGTGGAAGAGACCAAGAGAGAGAAAGAGACAGAGAGAGAGAAGAGAAGATAGCGACAGAGTGAGACAGAGAGAGGGAGGGAGGAAGGAAGGAAGAGAGAGAGAGGGGGGAGAGAGAGAGTGAGAGAGAGGGAGAGCGAGAGAGATAGATCGAAAGAGGGAGAGACAGATATACTTACAACAGTCTCCTCCAGCCCTTTAAGGTCCTGCTTAGACTGCTCGTGGCGTTCATGAAGAAACCTGGGGATACAGAGTTAAAGAGCAAAAACATAAATATATAAAACAGATTCAGTACCACTTGACATGAATACATGCATTCGTGCTGTGGCTTAGATGTAAAGTAGACATATTCATTAGGCTGCTACTACACATTTATTTTATAGTTTGTTTAGCCCAGAGAATGTTCAGAGTCTAATAATAGATTAATAACATGGTAGAATAATAACATGGTAGAATAATAATAATAATAACATGGTGTAATAATAATAATAATAACATGGTAGATATAATATGGTGAATAATAATAATGGGTAGAATAATAACATGGTGGAATAATAATAAGTGGTGGAATAATATAATAATAATATGGTGGAATAATAACATGGTGGAATAATAACATGGTGGAATAATAATAATGTGGTGAATAATAATGAATAATAATATGGTGAAATAATAATACATGGTGGAATAATAACATGGTGATAGGAATAATAACATGGGTGAAATAATAACATGGTGGAATAATAGTAATAACATGGTGGAATAATAACATGGTGGAAATAATAACATGGTGGAATAAATAACATGGTGAATAATAACATGGGTGGAATAATAGTAATAACATGGTGGAATAATAACATGGTGGAATAATAACATGGTGGATAATAGTGAATAATAACATGGTGGAATAATAACATGGTGGAATAATAACATGGTGAAAATAACATGGTGGAAAATAACATGGTGGAATAATAATAATGGTGGATTAATAATTGGTAAGAATAATAACATGGTGGAATAATAACATGGTAGGAATAATAACATGGTGGAATAATAAACATGATGGAATAATAACATGGAAATGGAATAATAACATGAATGGAATAATAACATGGTGGAATAATAATATGGTGGAATATATAAACATGGTGGAATAATAACATGGTAGAATAATAAATATAGGTGGAATAATAACAATGGTGGAATAAATAACATGGTGGAATAATTAATATGGTGGAATAATAACATGGTGGAAATAATAACATGTGGAATAATACACATGGTGGAATAATAGTAACAACTGGTGGGAATAATAACATGGTGGAAATAATAAATATGGTGGAATAAATACATGGTGGAAATAATAACAATGATGGGAATAATACATGATGGTGAATAATAACATGGTGAGAATAATAAACATGGTGGAATAATAAATGGTGGAATAATAACTATGGTGGACGTAATAACATGGTGGAATAATAACATGGTGGAATATAATAATGGTGGAATAATAAATCATGGTGGAAATAATAACATGTGGAATAATAATAGGTGGAATAATAATGGTGGAATATAACATGGTGGAATAATAAATGGTGGAATAATAGTAATAAACATGGTGGAATAATAACATGGTGGGAATAATAATATGATAATAACAATGGTGGAATAATAACATGATGGGAATAATAACATGAGTGGAATAATAACATGGTGGATAATAACATGGTGAAATAATAATATGGTGGAGTAATAACATGGTGGAATAATAATATGGTGGAATAATAATATGTTGGGAATAATAACATGGTGGAATAATAACATGGGGGAATAATAACATGGTGGAATAATAACATGGTGAATAATAACATGGTGGAATAATAACATGGTGGGAATAATAACATGGTGGAATAATAACATGGTTGGTAAAGGTGGAATAATAACATGTAGAATAATAACATGGTTGGAAATAATAACATGGGGAATAATAACCATGGTGGAATAATAAATGGTAGATAATAACATGGTGGGAAATAATAATATGTGGACATAATACTATAGTGA
>NW_019942722.1:9342-10364 GCF_002910315.2 Salvelinus sp. IW2-2015 | reverse complement strand
ATGGTGGAATAATAACATGGTGGAATAATAACATGGTGGAATAATAATATGGTGGAATAATAACATGGTGGAATAATAACATGGTGGAATAATAATATGGTGGATTAATAATATGGTGGATGCTCTGCAAACATCTAAAATTGAAGAGGGTTTGACCTGAGAGGCGTTTGAAGGAGCCATTGCTCCCAGCTAATCGTCTGCACCAAGCTAAGTGATGTGTGCCGCAACACTTTGGGGTCAACGCCACTGTCCTCAAAGTTCAAGTAAATTGCCCGGCTTGCACGTGTCAATTAAAAATCCCTTTAGAATTAAGGGGGAAGGGTAGGGACTAGGAATAACATGGTGGAATAATAACATGGTGGAATAACATGGTGGAATAATAACATGGTGGAATAATAACATGGTAGAATAATAATAATGTGGTGGAATAATAATAATAACAGAATTAAGGGGGAAGGGTAGGGACTAGGAAGCGGTTTGGGACTCAGCTCCTCCGGTTGTTGTGGTGCTCCTGACTCATGAGACGGTGTGTGTGCGTGTGTGCGTGTGTGTGTGTGTGTGTGTGTGTTGTGGCAGATGGCAGGGAGAGGTGAGGGGAGTGGTGATTGAAGGGAGATATCTTGCAGCCCGCTGGTTACAGAGCCTTATATGGACTTCCGTCCCCAACGAGGCGAGGCTGTCGATCGTTAAGCCATGGAGTACTTGGGGATAAAAGAGGAAGTGGGCTGCACAAACAGGAAGAGGACTGAGAGGGAAAGGTGTATTATGGAGAGTGTGAGAAGAGAGAGAATTATCTGTCTGATTACCCCCACTGTGTARTTAACCGGTTTGGCTGAGGACCCGAGTTTTAGGATTACCCCTGGAGAATGGAACGGACAACGAYAACGGATTGTGGACTGTGAACTGGTTGCTGAATATCCCCCCCTTTCCCACAATGTGCAAATCTCCGTAAATAAATTACCCCATTTGTATTCTAGTTGTGCTTCGTGTGCGTGTTTGGTTATTGAACTTGGTGACGTGGA
>NW_019942722.1:0-9317 GCF_002910315.2 Salvelinus sp. IW2-2015 | reverse complement strand
CCACACCACCCTTAGCCTGCGCAGTGTGGTATGTGGATGTGTGTGTTGTTGGTGTGTTGGTGTGTGTGGTGGTGTGTGTTGTGTGTTGTCGGTTGGTGTGTGTGTGTGTGTGTGTGTGTGCGTGTGTGTGTGTGTGTGTGTGTGTGTGTGTGTGTTGTGATTGTTGTGTGTGGTGTGTGTGTGTGTGTTGTGTGACTAACGTCAGCTCCTCCAGTTGGCGGGCTCTTCTGTGCTCCTGTCTCATGAGACGGTCAAAAGTCGCTCCTCAGATGCTCCAACTCCAGATAGAGACGATAGTTACGACTAGAAAGAGACAGTCTGTTTAATAGACAAACAGGGTAACTATAGAGACAGTCTGTGTTAATATACAACAGTGTAACTATAGAGACAGTCTGTGAAATAGACAACAGGGTAACTATGAAGACAGTCTGGGTGTAATAGACACAGAGGGTACTATAGAGACAGTCTGTGCTTTAATAGACAACAGTAACTATAGAGACAGTCTGTAGTTTAATAGACAACAGAACTATAGAGACAGTCTGGTCGTTAAATAGACAACGAGAGTAACTATAGAGACAGCCTGTGTTATGACAAACACCCCCCCCCCCCCCCCCCCCCCCCCCCCCCCCCCCCCCCCCCCCCCCCGGGTACACTATAGAGACAGGTTTGTGTAATAGACAAACAGCGGACTATAGACACAAGCCTGTGTAATAGAACAACAGGGGAACTATAGAGGGACAGCCTGGTGTTTAATAGACAACAGCGTAACTATAGAGACAGTTTGTGTTAATAGGACACAGTGGTAACTATAGAGACAGTCTGCTGTTAATAGACAACATGGTAACTATAGAGACAGTTGGACCTGTTAATAGACAACAGGGTACTATAGAGACAGTCTTGGTTGTTAATAGAAAACCAGGGTAACTATAGAGACAGCCTGGTGTTAATAGACACCAGGTAACTATAGAGACAGTCATGTTTTAATAGACAAACAGGGGTAACTATAAGACAGTCTGGTGTAATAGACAACAGGTAACTATAGAGACAGTTTTGGTGTTAATAGCACAACAGAGTAACGTATAGAGACAGTCGTGTTATATGACAACGGGTAAACTATAAGACAGATCTGTTATAGACAACAGGGGTAACTATGAGAGACAGTCTGGTTAATAGTACAAACAGTAACTATAGAGACAGGTCTAGTTCTTGTAATAGACAAACAGAACTATAGAACAGTCTGGTTTAAGAGACAACAGCGAACTATAGAGACAGTTGTTTAAAGACAACAGTAACTATAGATACAGTCTGTTTAAAACAACAGGTAACCTATAGAGACAGTCTGTAATAGAAACAGCGAATAATAGAACAGTTCTGCGTTATTAGACAACAGGTAACTATAGAGACAGCCTATGTGTTAAATAGACAAACAGGGTACCTATAGAGACAGTCTGGTAATAACAACAGTTAACTATTAGACAGTCTGTGTAAATAACAAACAGGTAACTTATAGAGACAGTCTGTGTTAATAGACAAACAGGTAACTATAGAGACAGTCGGTTTAATAGCAACAGTAACTATAAGACAGGTCCTGTGTTAATAGACAAACAGGTAACCTATAGAGACAGTCCTGGTGTTAATAGACAAACAGGGTAAACTTAGAGACCAGTCTGGTGTTAAGTAGCACAACCAGGGTAACTATTAGAGACCCAGCTGTCTTTAATAGACAAACAGAGTAACTATAAAACAGTCTTGGTGTTAATAGACAACAGAGTTAACGTAACATAGAGACGTCTGGTGTTAATAGACAACAGGGCGTTAACTATAGAAGACATCTGGTGTAAATAGACAGACGGCGGGTTAACTATAGAGACAGTCTGGTGTTAATAGACAAACAGCCGTAACCTATAGAGGACAGTCTAGGTGTTAATAGAAAAACAGTAACTAAAGACAGTCGGGTATTTTAAAAGACAAACAGCGTAACTATAAGACCAGATCTGGTGTTAATAGACAACAGGGTAACTATAACGGGTAATAGAACAGGTACATTAGCCGTGTGTAATAGACAACAGGTTAACTATAGAGACAGTCTGGTGTTATCATAGACAAACAGTGAGTAACTATAGACTTGTTAGACACGGACATGGGGGCCTGGTGTTATAGGACAACAGGGTAACTATAGAGACAGTCTGGTGTAATAGACAACAGGGTAAAACTATAGAGACAAGTCTGGTGTTAATAGACAACAGGTAACTATGAGACATTCTGGCTGTTATTAAGACAAACAGGGTAACTATAGAACAGTTCTGGTGTTAATAGACAAACAGGTAACATTATAGAGACAGTCCTGGTTGTTAATAGACAACAGGGTAACTATAGAGACAGCCTGGTGTTAATAGACAACACGCGGGGTAAATATAGAGACAGCCTGGTGTGATAGACAACAGGTAAACTATAGAGACAGCTGGTGTTACAATAACAACAAGTTAAACTATAGAGGACAGTCTGGTGTTAATAGAGCAACAGGGTAAACTATAAGAACAGTCTGGTGTCATAGACGAACAGAGGTAAACTATAGAGACCAGTCTGGTGTAATCAGACAAGCAGGGTAAACTATAGAACAGTCGGTAATAGACCCGTAGGTAATAATCAGCTTTATAGACAAACAGGGTAAACTATAGAGACAGCCTGTTGTTAATAGACCAACAGGGTAACTATAGAGACAGTCTGTGTTAATAGACAACAGGTTAAACATTAGAGACAGTCTGGGTGTAATAGCACTAACGAGCAACGACGGGTAACTATAGAGACAGTCTGTTCAATAGACAACAGGTGAACTATAAACAGTCTGGTGTTAATAGACAACAGGTAACTATAGAGACAGTCTGGTTTAATAGACAACAGGGAACTATAGAGACATCTGGTGTTAATAGACAACAAGTAACTATAGAAGACAGCCTGTTTAATAGACAACAGGTAACTTAGAGACAGCTTGGTGTTAAAGACAACAGTGGGTAACTATAGAGACCAGTCTGGTGTTAATAGACAACAAGGTAACTATAAGAGACAGTCTTGTGTTAATAGACAAACAGGGTAACTATAGAGACATCTGGTAATAGACAACAGGGGTAAACTATAGAGACAGTCTGGTTGTTAATAGACAACAGGGAAACTATAGAACAGTCTGGTGTTAATAGAAAACAGGTAACTATAGAGACAGTCTGTGTAATAGACAACGGGGTAACTTATGAGACAGGTCTGGTGTTAATAGACAACAGGTGTAACTTATAGAGACAGTCTGGTGTTAATAGACAACAGGGTAACTATAGAGACAGTCTGGTGTTAATAGACAACAGGGTAACTATAGAGACAGTCTGGTGTAATAGACAACAGGGTAACTATAGAGACAGCCTGGTGTTAATAGACAACAGTGGTAACGAATAGAAGACATCTGGTGTTAATAGACAACAGGTAACTATAGAGACATCTGGTGTTAATAGACTAACCAGTGTAACTATAGAGACAGGCTGGTGTTAATAGACAACAGGGTAACTATAGAGACAGTCTGGGTAATAGACAACAGGGTAACTATAGAGACAGTCTGGGTTTAATAGACAACAGGCGTAAAACTATAGAACGTCTGGTGTTAATAGACAACAGGGGTAACTATAGAGACAGTCTGGTGTTAATAGACAACAGGTAACTATAGAGACAGTCTGGTGTTAATAGACAACAGGTAACTATAGAGACAGTCTGGTGTTATTAAAGACAAACAGCCTGAACTATAGAGACAGTCTGGTGTTAATAGAAAACAGGCGTAATACTATAGAGACAGCTGGTGTTAATAGACAACAGGGTAACTATAGAGACAGCTGGTGTTAATAGACAACAGGGTAACATAGAACAGCTGGTTAATAGACAACAGGGAAAGTATAGAGACATCTGGTGTAATAGACAACAGGGTAACTATAGAGACAGTCTGGTGTTAATAGAACAACAGGGTAACTATAGAGACAGTCTGGTGTTAATAGACAACAGCGGTAACTATAGAGACAGTCTGTGTTAATAGACAACAGTAACTATAGAGACAGTCTGTGGTTAAGTAACAACAGGGTAACTATAGAGACAGCCTGTGTTAATAGACAAAGCGGTAACTATAGAACAAGTCTTGGTGTTAATAGACAACAGGGTAACTATAGAGACAGTCCGGTGTTAATAGACCACAGGGTAACTATAGAGACAGTCTGGGTGTTAATAGACACAGGGTAACTATAGAGACAGTCTGGTGTTAATAGACAACAGGGTAACTATAGAGACAGTCTGGGTTTAATAGACAACAGTGTAAAACTAGAAGAGACAGTCTGGTGTTAATAGACAACAGGGTAACTTATAGAGACAGTCTGGTGTTAATAGACAACAGGGTAACTATAGAGACAGGTCTGTGTTAATAGACAACAGGGGGTAACTATAAGACAGTCTGGTTTAATAGACAACAGCGGTAACTATAAAACAGTCTTGTGTTAATAGAAAACAGTAACTATAGAGACAGTCTGGTTAATAAGACAACAGAGGACACTATAGAGACAGTCTGGTGTTAATAGAAACAGGGTAACTATAGAGACAGTTGGTGTTAATAGACAACAGGGTAACTATAGAGACAGTCTGGTGTTAATAGACCAACAGGGTAACTATAGAGACAGTCTGGTGTAATAGCAACAGGGGTAACTATAGAGACAGTCTGGTGTTAATAGACAACAGGGTAACTATAGAACAGTCTGGTGTTAATAGACAACACGGTAACTATAGAGACGGTCTGGTGTTAATAGACAACAGGGTAACTATAGAGACAGCTGGGTTTAATAGACAACAGGTAACTATAGAAGACGGCTGGTTAATAGACAACAGGTAACTATAGAGACAGTCTGGTGTAATAGACAACAGGGTAACTATAGAGACGTCTCTGGTGTTAATAGACAACAGGGTAACTATAGAGACAGTCTGTTTAATAGACAACAGTGGTAACTATAGAGACAGGTCTGGTGTAATAGACAACAGGGTAACTTATAGAACAGTTCTGGTGTTAATAGACAACAGGGTAACTATAGAGACAGCCTGTGTTAATAGACAACAGCGGTAAACTATAAGACAGTCTGGTGTTAATAGACAAACAGGGTAACTATAGAGACAGTCTGTGTTAATAGACAACAGCGGTAACTATAGAGACAGTTGTGGTTAATAGACAAGAGTAACTATAGAACAGTCGTGTTAATAGAAACAGGTTAACTATAGAGACAGTCTGGTTGTTAATAACAAACAGGTAACTATAGAGACAGTCTGTGTTAATAGACAACAGGGGTAACTATAGAGACAGTCTGGTGTTAATAGACAAACAGATAACTATAGAGACAGTCTGGTGTAATAGACAACAGGGTAAACTATAGAGACAGTCTGGTGTTAATAGACAACAGGGTAACTATAGAGACAGTCTGGTTTAATAGACAACAGTAACTATAGACGTCTGTGTTAATAGAACAGACAGGGTAACTATAAGACAGCTGGGTTAATAGACAAAGCAGGCGTAACTAATAGAGACCAGTCTGGGTAATTAGGGACAACAGGGCTAACTATAGAGACAGTAGCCTTGTTAAAATAGACAACAGTCGGACTATAGAAACAGCTTTGTGTCTAATAGAACAACAGTGGTAACTATAAGACAGTCTGGTGTAATAGACAACAGGGTAACATAGAGACAGTCTGGTGTTAATAGGAACCAACAGGTAACTATAGAGACAGTCTGGTGTTAATAGACAAACAGGGGAACTATAGAACCAGTCTAGTGTTAATGAGACAACACGGGTAACTATAGAGACAGTCTGCATGTTAATAGGTACAACAGAGGTATACTAATAAGACAGTCTGGTTTTATTATACAACAGCCGGCTAAAACTATAGAGACATCATGGTCGTAATAAGAAACAGAGCTGGAAACGTATAAGACACTCTGCGATAATAGAAACACAGGTAAACATATAGAACAGCTCTGGTGTTAATAACAACAGGGTAACTTATAGATCTGAAGCACAGGTACCTAGAGATTCTGTTAATAGACAACAGGGTAACTATAGAACCAGTCTGGTGTAATAGACAAACAGGGTAACTATAGAACAGCTGGTTTATAACAGATAGGTAATAGGAAGATCTGGGTAAGAAACAGGGTAACCTACTAGAAACAGCTTTCTGTGTTAATAGACAACAGGGAGAACATGCTGTTAAAATACAGGTATAGACAGTCTGGTGTAATAACAACAGGTGTAACTATCAGAACATCTAGTGTAATAAGACCAACAGGCGGTAAACTATAGAGGACAGGCTGGTGGTGTAATAGACACACAGGGTAACGTACGGATTGGGACCCGCACGGCAGTACGGATTGGGACCCGCACGGCAGTACGGATTGGGACCCGCACGGCAGTACGGATTGGGACCCACACGGCGGTACGGATTAGGACCCGCACTGCGGTACGGATTGGGACCCGCACGGCAGTACGGATTGGGACCCGCACGGCAGTACGGATTGGGACCCGCACGGCGGTACGGATTGGGACCCACACGGCAGTACGGATTGGGTCCCACACGGCAGTACGGATAGGGTCCCACACGGCAGTACGGATTGGGACCCACACTGCAGTACGGATAGGGTCCCACACGGCAGTACGTATTGGGACCCACACGGCAGTACGGATCGGGACCCACACGGCAGTACGGATAGGGTCCCACACGGCAGTACGGATTGGGACCCACGTGGCAGTACGGATTGGGACCCACACGGCAGTACGGATGCACAGCATGACACAGTATGACAAGGAGAGCAGGTAGTGGATGACAGTGAGAGGGATGGTCCTGTCTGGCTCAGTTGGTAGAGCATGAATGTGGGTTCGATTCCCGCTGGGGCCACCCATACATTTTTTTTTTACATACATAACTAACTGTACGTTGCTTTGGATAAAAGCGTCTGATAAATGGCAGATATCATGAAGGTACTGACTCAGTGAGGTTGTCACACTCTCTTGTGACAGCAGCGATTAATCAGACAGCAGAGATTTGGTTCTGGGTGCAAAGATTACACAAAGATGTTACAGATGCTGGTGCCAGGTGACACTGAAATATAGCATAGAATTACAACAAGAGGGAAATGTAAGAGGAGAGGAGAGGAGAGGAGGTAAGAAGAAAATAGGGAGAGGAGAGAGGAGAGAGAATGAGAGGAAGTAACTGACTAGGTGAAAGGGAGATGAGAGAGGGGAGAGAGGTATTGACTCATTGAAAGGGAGGAGAGAGGGGAAGAGAGAGGTACTGACTCAGTGAAAGGGAGGGGAGAGAGGTACTGACTCAGTGAAAGGGAGAGGAGAGAGGGGAGACGAAGGTATTGACTCATTGAAAGGCGGAGGAGAGAGGGGGAAGAGAGAGTACACTCGAGTGAAAGGGAGGGGAGAGATCGATCAGCAAGAAGGGAGTAACGACATAAAGGGGAAGAGGGGGAGTACATCGTGAAAGGAGGGCGAGAGAGTGGAGATCAGTAGGGAGGAAGAGGGGGAGAGGTCATGACTCAGTGAAAGTACGAGAGGAGAGAGGAGGCGAGAGGTACACTGACTCGTGAAAAGGGAGATGAGTGAGTGGGAGAGAGTACGACTCAGTGAAGGGAAGGGAGAGAGGGGGGAGAGACGGTATGACTCAGTGAAAGGCGAGAGGAGAGAGGGGGAGAGAGGTAACTGGACTCATGTGAAAGGGAGAGGAGAGAGGGGGAGAGAACGGTACTGACTCGAGGAAAGGAGAGGAGAGGGGGGGAGACGGGTACTGACTCAGTGAAAAGGCGAGAGGAGGAGGGGCGGAGGCGGTATGAACTCAGTGAAGGAGAGGAGGAGAGGGGGAGAGAGTACTGACTCAGTGAAAGGGAGAGGGAGAGAGGAGGGGAGAGAGGTACTGACTCAGTGAGAAAGGGGAAGGAGAGAGTGGGAGAGAGGTACTGGACTCAGTGAAAGGGAGAGGAGACGAGGGGGAGAGAGGTACTGACTCAGTGAACAGGGAGAGGAAGGGGGTAGCAGAGGTACTGACGTCAGTAGAAAGGGAGAGCCAGGAGGGGAGAGGGGTACGAGACTAGTGAGAGAGAGGGGGGCTACTGACTCAGGAAGAGGGAGAGTGGGAGAGAGGGGGAGGTTTACTTGTGAACTTTTTTAGGGGGTGGAAAGGGAAGAATACGAGAGAAGGGGTGAAGAGAGGTACTGACTCAGTGCAAGGGAGGACGAGAGAGGGGGAGAGAGGTACTGGACTCAGTGAAAGGGAGAGGACGCGAGGGGGAGAGAGTACTGAGACTTCAGTGAAAGGGAGAGGAGAGGGGGGGCAGAGGTCGTGACCAGTGAAAGGGAGAGGAGGGAGTGAGAGGGGTATGAGGACTGCAGTGGAAAGAGGGGAACAGGAGAGAGTTGGGAGAGAGGTACGACTAGTGAAGGGAGGCGGTCGTGGAAGAGGTCTGACCGGATAGGGAGGAGAGGGTACTCGACTCATGTGAAGGAGGAGAGGAGAGAGGGGGAGAGAGGTACTGGAACTCGGAGTGAAAGGGGGAGGAAGAGGGGGGGGAGAGGAGGTACTGACCGAGGTGTCCGAGTGAGCGTCGTCAAGTGATCTTCCTGGTTTCTCGTTGATTTCGTTCTCGGAGAACGTCCCAGCTGCTTGTTGGCTGCGTCTCACGGTGAGCCTTCCATCTGTTTTGCTTCTGGAGCCCTCTGGAGACAGGGAGAAAGACCAGGGGGAAAACACACACTCTCACATTACCCAATCAGTCTCTGTGATAAACGGGATCCTCCCCACCCCCACAGTCTGTAAACCAGGTTACTGATGCCATCAGCGGACTCCTCAAAACGGTCTGTCTGATTCTCTACCCTTTGTGGTCCCTGCTGACATGCTCTTGAAACACAGACACACACACACACAATTGCATTTTAGTGTAAGCCAAAGCTGATGTCATTTTCAACTGATGGTTCCATGCCGCCAAGTGGCACAGGGGCACAAGGGCACAGGATCAACAGGAGCACAGGAAGCACAGGGGAGCACAGCAGCACACGCGGGCACGGGTACAGCGAGCACATGCACCCTCAGACTTTGTCACTTTGTTACAAATAGGATCGAATATAAATGTTTTTTGAAGTTGTCTTAGCTAGCCCAGATAGCGTTCCCAAACTCATAACTGATACCAGAAGCCCATTTTCAGATAAATCATCAAGGTAGAGTAAGCTAGCATGTCTACACTATCTTAGCTTACAGGCGTA
>NW_019942721.1:359897-361986 GCF_002910315.2 Salvelinus sp. IW2-2015 | reverse complement strand
ATTGTGTAACTGGGAGTCTCGTGAGTGCAAACATCCGAAGATGATCAAAGGTAAGCGATTAATTTTATTGCTTTTCTGACTTTCGTGACCATGCTAATTTGGGGCTAGCTGTTCTAGCATTGATTGATACACTCACAAAAGCTTGGATTTCTTTCTCTGTAAAGCATATTTTCAAAATCTGACACGATAGGTGGATTAAGAACAAGCTAAGCTGTGTTTTGGTATATTTCACTTGTGATTGCATGATTCTAAATATTTTTTGTAATATTTTGCGCCCTGCAATTCAGCGGTTGTTTAGGAAAATGATCCCGTAAAAGGGATCCGTAGCGAGGAGAAGTTAAGAGCGGGTGAGGTGGCGATGACGGGACTGGCTTCCTCTCTCATATCAAAACATACCTGCAGACGAGAGACAGATGGATAGAGAGAGAGCATGTTTAAGCTTTGTTTTTTTTTATTCTAACACGGTCAGTCATCATTATCATCAGGAGGTGAAATGCAAAACTGACCTTGGATCATTAACTCTGGGACTACTACATCTCTATTTCAATCTAAAGCATCTCTTTAATAATACTTCCTGTTGACCTGACCTCTCACCTATGATCATGCTGTGCCGTCTGTGTCAGCCAGTTCAGATGCGGAAGGGGTTCACCGACACAGCTGATATAACCTAGAGGATTTAGGGAGAAGGGGGAGAGGGATGAAGTGAAGGAGAGAGACTGTTATTGTGTGTATGTGTGGTCTCACCTGGTGTCCAAATAGTACTTTTTGCTAAAAAACAGACACATGAGGACAAACAATAGAAGATAATGTCATTATTAGACAAAAATAACACTTGAAGCTTGATGACTTGATGATTTGAATCAGCTGTGCAGTGCTAAGGCAAAAACAAAAATGTGCACAGGTGTTTGGAGCATTCCGATATACCACAGCTGGTGAGGTCAGGTTCGCCTCTGTACGTAACCTCTCTGGGATATGTGGAACGTTAGCATCCCACCGGGCCAACATCCAGTGAAAATGCAGAGCGCCGAATTCAAATAAATTACTATAAAAATTTTACTTTCATGAAATCACACATTCAATATACCAAATTAAAGCTACAATTGTTGTGAATCAAGCCAACTTGTCAGATTTCAAAAATGCTTTATGGCAAAAGCAAACAATGCTATTATCTGAGGATAGCACCCCAGCTAACAATCACAGACCATTATATTTCAACTCTCCCGGCGCGACACAAAACGCAGAAATAAAGTTATAATTCATGACTTACCTTTGACGAGCTTCTTCTGTTGGCTCTCCAATATGTCCCATAAACATCACAAATGGTCATTTTTTTCGATTAATTCCGTCGATATATACCCAAAATGTCCATTTATTTGGCGCGTTTTATCCAGATAATCTCTGGTTCCAACTTGCACAACGTTACTACAAAATATCTCAAAAGTTACCTGTAAGCTTTGACCAAACATTTCAAACTACTTTTGTAATACAACTTTAGGTATTTTTTTACGTAAATAATCGATAAAATTGAAGATGGGATGATCTGTGTTCAATGTCGGAGGAAAACAATGTGTAGCATGCTTTCTGGTCACGCGCCTCTAACAAACAGTACACTTCACTCGACCCTCGTTCTGAACAGGGCTACTTCTTCATTTCTCAAAGGAAAAACCTCAACCAATTTCTAAAGACTGTTGACATCCAGTGGAAGCGATAGGAACTGCAGGAAGGTCCCTTATAAAATCTGGATTCCCAATGAAACACATTGATAAGAGAGTGACCTAAAAAAAAAATCGGAATGGTTTGTCCTCTGGGTTTTGCCTGCCAAATAAGTTCTGTTATAGTCACAGACCTGATTCAAACAGTTTTAGAAACTTCAGAGTGTTTTCCATTCAATAGTAATCATAATATGCATATATTAGCATCTGGGACGGAGTAGGAGCATTTACTTGGCAAGCTCTTTCCAAACGTGAAATTCTGCCCCTATCCTAGAGAAGTTAAAGGGTGATTAGTCCAGCTCTCTGTGAAATGCTGCAGATCGCCACCCAGACGAGGTGGCGGTAGGAACCACTAGTACCTCTACACAGAAGAGGTG
>NW_019942721.1:321733-358113 GCF_002910315.2 Salvelinus sp. IW2-2015 | reverse complement strand
GATAAAAACATCTAAAAAATTGATTCTATACTTATTTGACAAGTTTCTACGACCTGTAATATAACTTTTTGAACTTTCGTCCTCCTGGACCTGAACGCGCGTTTGGATTTGTTTACCAAACGCGCCTAACAAAAGAAGCTATTTGGACATAATTTATGGACTTTATGGAACAA
Source organism: Salvelinus sp. IW2-2015 (assembly GCF_002910315.2). Taxonomy (NCBI): domain Eukaryota; kingdom Metazoa; phylum Chordata; class Actinopteri; order Salmoniformes; family Salmonidae; genus Salvelinus; species Salvelinus sp. IW2-2015. The sequence goes on along the minus strand of NW_019942721.1, from coordinate 357,940 downwards.
ATAAACATTTATTGTCGAACTGAGATTCCTGGGAGTGCATCTGATGAAGATCATCAAAGGTAGGTGAATATTTATAATGCTATTTCTCTGACTAATGTTGATGGCGCAACATGGCGGATATTTCTTTTGGCTGTTTTGGGCTGAGATGTTGCTTCAATATATCAAGATAATTTTTCCTGCTCATGTGCTATCTATTTTGTGAAGTTGTAGCGGTATTATATTAGAGAGGGGTAAAGAAAGATTTTGTTCGGGCGCCAGGCAGGTATTAATAACCTTTTCTCAATATAGGGGGTGCTGTTTCAACGTTACCATTATCGTTCCAAATTAAACTGCCTCGTACTCAATTCTTGCTCGTACAATATGCATATATTATTACTATTGGATAGAAAACACTCTCTAGTTTCTAAAACCTTTGAATTATATCTGTGAGTTAAACAGAACTCGAGTTGGAGCAATTTTCCTGTGGAGAGAAGTGAAGAAGTCTGAAATCATGCAGGCTGTTCTGAGGTCGGTTTTTAATTTGCCTGTCTTCTATTGGTTGAGATGCACTGCATACGCCTTCCCTGGATGTCAGCAAATAGTGAGAATTGGAATGGAGTTGCTAGGCAGATCTGAGGCCTTATAAATAGGCTCGAACGTGATGTCTTCTCTTTCCTTCCGTTCGCCATGACGCAAGACAGACCAGAATGGCGTTCTAGAAAGCTCCCGTTATAGCCCTTAGATATATTGCGATTTTCGAAATGTTTTTGTGCTGCGCAATAGTGAGTTGGGCACGTCTTCCCACATGCTAATGTTTACAGCTAATTCCAAAGTTGAAGGCGACAATCTACAACCGCAACGATTCTTTTGACAAAGGCAACTTGCCCAAGATTCTGATGGAAGCTCATCAAAAAGAAAGAACTATTTATGATGTTAATTCGTTGTTCTGTTGAAAAATGTAAAACTCCTATTCCGCCATTGATTTCGATGCGGTCTGGCTTTAACGCACGCTGTATGTCGTAGGAACGTTAATTTTAAAAATCTAACAGCAGGTTGCATTAAGAATAACGTATCTTTCATTTGCGTCCAACCTGTATTTTTTAGTCAAGTTTATGATTAGTTACTGATTAGATTAGGTGCCTCTCCCAAGATTTCTTCTGACATATTGTTGGCAGCTTGGCTACTTTTCTCATTGTATAACCACATTTGTGCCGCTAAATATGACATTTTCGAAAAACTCTATATGTATGTGTAATATGATGTTATAGGACTGTCATCTGAAGAAGTTGAGAAGGTTAGTGAAAAATGTTATACTTCTTTGCTGGTTTATTCGTTATCGCTATTGTTGGCTTGAATCAATGGCTGTTGTGTGGTTCGCTATTGTAGTAAGCTAATATAATGCTATATTGTGTTTCGCTGAAAACACTTAAAAAATCTGAAATATTGGCTGGATTCACAAGATTTTGTCTTTCATTTGCTGTACGCTGTGTATTTTTCATAAATGTTTTATGATGAGTATTTAGGTAATTCACGTCGGTCTCTGTAGTTATTCTAGTTGCTTTGGTGAGAGTTGTGATGGTGGCTGCAATGGTAACTATGATTATACCTGAAATATGCACATTTTTCAAACAAAACATTATGCTTACAAAAATATGTTATCAGATGTCATCTGATGAAGTTGTTTCTTGGTTAGTGGCTATTTATATCTTATTGGTCGAAATTGTGATAGCTACCTATGCAGGAAAAAAATGGTGAAAAAAAAAGTTGTGTCTTTTGCTATCGTGGTTACTAATAGATTTACATATTGTGTCTTCCCTGTAAAACATTTTAAAAATCGAAATGATGGCTGGATTCACAAGATGTGTATCTTTCATCTGGTGTCTTGGACTTGTGATTAATGATATTAGATGCTAGTATTTACTTGTGACGCTATGCTAGGCTATGCTAGTCAGCTTTTTTACTGATGGGTTGCCCCGGATCCGGATTGTGTGCAACTAGAAGTTATCCATGCAAAAGGAAAAGAGTAAGAACAGAGAGAGTACCACTACCAGACCCCACACCATCAGCAGAAGAAGACTGCCTAGAGTGTAGCCTGTTTGACCAGAAGCCAGCGGACAGAAAAGAGATACACACCCTATAGAACCACATCACAGCACAGTCCTTCCACAATTCTTGTAACCCCACCAAGGCATACCTCATACAATAATAATACTAATAATGGCAGAGCATTAACAGCAACTTCATACAATAAAGACCCAGTCATCAACAGAGGAATTTGCAATCATTTTGTTTATTCTCTTCCCAGTGGAGAGTGGCAGAGGGGTATGAATGTGGGGTGTTTTCAATACACAGAGCTTACAAAATGTCCACAATCTCTCAGCACATTCCTTTTAGTCACACCCCAACCTCAACAACAGTCAGATAATAACAACTTTAAAGCAATCTCCCTTTTAAACTAAAATGTCCACCCAAATAGTTCTGGCAGGGCAATAATAGTCAGCTCCATGAACTTCACTGGGAAGTGCATTAGGAAAAATAGAGAGTCTGTTGCAGGGTAAAGCTGGAATGATGGAGGGAAGAGAAAGCGGAGAAAAAGGGAAAGAGAGATCTTAGCTGTGGTCTTCAGGCGTGCAGGGGTTCTGGTCTGACTGTCCGATGGTTTTTGTTTGTTTGTAAGGTTAAAAGCTTCGCAACAATGTTGCTACTAATCCATGACGATCATAACCGGCGCGGTCCCAAACGAAAACAACCAAGCAGTGGAGCGATCACGACCGATGATTCGAGTCAAATACGTGTATAAACTACATACGCAAAAAGAAAAAGCATAGGCACATCAGAGTCAAAACTGTCGCGCCGCACCAAAACTCCTCCTCAAGAGCTTGAACGAGCTCTCTTTTATTTCCTCCTTCCTCCTGCTCATGCGCTCGTAAGTGGCAGCGCACGCTGAAGTCCGTGCAGGATTTCGCCACACTCCTCCCCCATCGAAAAAACAAAGCCTGTAAGAAACAGAGAGGATGCAGGCTTTGAGCAAGTAATGTTTCCCTGCTATACAAAACAGGGAAGTCCTCATCATCAGAGTCCTCCACGAGAGGTTCCTGGCAGGTTTTGCTTTTGTCTGCGATCCATCTTCTGCCGTAGGGTAGCAGGGCTTTAGCGTCAACAACATGCACGCGTCTGACATCATTTCCCCGTGTCCCTCCAAACGACCAAGTAGTTCACTTGTCAACTGGCTGCACTACAACGCGTATGGGCCTTTTCCATCTCGAAGCTAGCTTGGCAGTGACTTCTTAGACCCTTTGACAGATGATGTGAACGTACCCAGACAACGAGACTGAGGTGGGAAAACACGTCTCGTTATGTTTTGTCATAGTTTCTCAGCTGTCGTTGTTTGGCTTTGGTTTTGCTGGCCTCCCTCTGGCTAGCAGGTGTGGTGGGTGTTTGTAGGCGGCATCAAACGCTGGGCAGTTCAGGTGAAACATTAGAATTTGGCAAGACTCCCTGTCCATCGGACCTTTTTAGTGGTCTTCCCAGGTGAGTTCGGCGGAGTGACCCCAAGAAGTCTCCTGCACGGCAAGAGTTCAGTGCAAAAGCGAAATTCTGGCAAGATGCTGATCCACCTTGTGTGCTGATCCGCCACGACTGAAAGGATTCCCAATGAAACACATTGATAAGAGAGTGACCTAAAAAAAAAATCGGAATGGTTTGTCCTCTGGGTTTTGCCTGCCAAATAAGTTCTGTTATAGTCACAGACCTGATTCAAACAGTTTTAGAAACTTCAGAGTGTTTTCCATTCAATAGTAATCATAATATGCATATATTAGCATCTGGGACGGAGTAGGAGGCAGTTTACTCTGGGCACGCTTTTCATCCAAACKTGAAAATTCTGCCCCCTATCCTAGAGAAGTTAAAGGGTGATTAGTCCAACTCTCTGTGAAATGCTGCAGATCTGCACCCAGACGAGGTAGGAACACATACCCCACACAGAAGAGGTGGATAGAATTCGACAGGTCAAGGTATCCTTCTTCCGCCAAACTGTGCATGTGAGACAGGTTCCATGTACAACAAGACAGGCAGAGAGGAAGAGAGAAAATGATCACAGAACAGTTTAATTACCTCTGGTTATGGACGCTTTTGCCAGCAATAAAGCTTCCACGGCCTGGTCCTCGGACAGTGAACATCTGGCAATATCTACATTTTCAACCCCTTGATCAGCTCGCACTCTGAAATGAAAGAAAATAGCTTATTTTTTGTAGATATGAAAACAATAACTGAGATATGACCGTTCAATCTAAAGCAGCAGATGTCATTTTCAGGATATGTCAAAACAGCACAGATAACTTAACACCAGGCTGGTATTGTGGTTGTTCATTAGGTGACAGGAAATATGCAATATGTATCCAAAAGAATATACTTACGTATCTTGAACGTATCTTGAAAAAAAAATCATTGGAATTAAAAGTGAAATGTTTAACCTATTAACCTGCTTCATTATTTATGTATTACCAGTTGATGAACAACTCCAATTTTCAAAATGTGTCTAGGAAAAAGTAAGAATAAAAAAATTCAAATAATTTCTTAGATTTGATGGAGACATTATACATAGTAGTATTACCTTACGTCCTTATCAATTTATAATTTGTATCAATGTGGACGAGAGACAGGGGTGCAGGAACAGAGTATTTTGCTGAGCAATGCAACGAAGCTAGATCATTCTGGCAATGATACCTGCACCATCTACACGCTGCAAAGACTTGTCGCCATTGTACACAATGGCCCATTGCTCTGAGACTTCCTTTGATCATTCTAAAGCCTGCATGGGGCATCCTTGCCTTAATGGCGCTGACTTTCTGGTCTAACTCTTCATCTGACATATCAGAATAGCATTCCCTGACAGACATATTGTGTTCTTTCATCCTTCTGTAAACAAAGCTAACCGTTACAATGTCATGAAATATGATTATATATCGACAATGAGTTGCCATGAAATAATGTTAGATTAATTCAACTGAAAATGGCGAGAACAGGTGTTCGTAGCTAAATGCTTTTGGTTAGCTTGAGAATAATAATTGCATGGTTTATCATTCTACGGTATGTGTCTATGTCATATAGTACAATGTTATGAACTGACACTGAATCGTAGGAGCTAACTACTAGCTATGTAAAAGTTGTACGGAAGAATTCCCAGTGGTGCTACTCTGAGATGCCATCACCACACTGTCCTTCTTCCTAGGTGTCCGCTATGACTTCCTTTGTGTAGGAAAGAGAGGCTGAACAGTATTGGTTGTAGGCAAACTGACATTCAAAAAAAAAAGTGTTGTTTTCAAATACATATTTTGTTCTCAAAATATTTTTGGGGAATAAAATGCATAAATGTTTGCCCTCTATTACAAAATATTCTAGAAGTTTCTAGAACTGTTTGAATGATGTCTGTGAGTATAACAGAACTCATATGGCAGGCAAAAACCTGAGAAAAAAATCAAACAGGAAGTGGGAAATCTGAGGTTTGTAGTTTTTGAACTCAGCCCCTATCGAATACACTGTGGGATATGGGTTATTTTGCACTAGATGTCAACAGTCGGTAGAACGTTGTTTCAGGCTTCTACCGTGAAAGGGGGCCGGATGAGAGCTGTTTGACTAAGGGGTCTGGCAGCAGCCTCGTTCTCAGTCACGCGTATTTCACATGAGAGGTAGCTCTCGTTCCATTGCTTTTCTACAGACAATGGAATTCTCCGGTTGGAACATTATTGAACATTTATCGACATGTTGGCTGGATTCACAAGATGTTTATCTTTCATTTGCTGTATTGGACTTGTTAATGTGTGGAAGTTTTTTTTTTTTTCGCACTCTGCGAAGGCAGCGGAATGAGAAAATCTAAACCGGAAGTTATTTTTTTAATCTGTTTCCTGGCCTGTCTTTCTTCCATTTAAAGGGGTATCAACCAGATTCCTTTTGCAATGGCTTCCTCAGGCTGTTCTGCTAGCGGAACCCCGGGGCGAGAAAGGTTCATGTTTTAGGACTCCTGAGAAACCAGCTGTTGTCTTGGGAAACAATGGATGTAAAGAATCTAGCTAGCTAAAGCATTTACTGCAAATTGAATGTACAATTGTGTAAGCTTTCCTTGCCGTGCAATGCAGCTTTAGAAACATAGCTAGCTAACTATTTACTTATTGTGTAGGATAAAAATAACTGTATGCCTATGGATGTGTAGCTAGTTACAGTATGTAGCCGATTTGTGTATGGACCCTAAACGAGTGTCTGAACTAATATTCATACCAATCTATGAACCTTATGTGTCTCCATGTATGTATTACAATTATAAACTTCAAAAAACTATGCATATCTAACTCCCTTCATCTGCAATACAGAGGACACATGATAGTATTTCAATGACATACTTAATTTCAACCAGTGGAGAATGTGAAACGCATTATTGAAAGAAGATCATTATCCAGGTGTTATAAATACATGCATTATAATTATGATAATTGTAATATTATATTATAACTACAAGTTCAATCTGTAATTCAGTGCACATACGGTGTGCATTCTGCAACGAGGAAGAAAAACGAGGTGGGGATAGAGGTATAGAAGACAGAAAGGGAAAGAGGTAAGAACAGAAGCAGACAGCATATGATTAATGAATTACAGTGCCTCTAGCGGTGTCTCCTAACCAGTTCTTGGGCCGCCAGTTGGCCCAAAGTTATCTTAATCTTGACGCCAGGGGTCAGATTATTATATATTTTTTTAAAACGTTCCCAAGGTAAACGGACTATTTTCAGGTCAGATCGTAGAATATGCATATAATTTACAGATTGAGGAAGAAAACACTCCAAAGTTTCCAAAACTGTCAAATATTGTCTGTGAGTATAACAAAACTGATTCGGCAGGCGAAAACCTGAAAAATCTAAACCGGAAGTGATTTTTTAATAACTGTTCCTGGCCTGTCTTTCTTCCATTTAAAGGGGTATCAACCAGATTCCTTTTGCAATGGCTTCCTCAGGCTGTTCTGCTAGCGGACCCGGCGCGAGAAAGGTTCATGTTTTAGGACTCCTGAGAAACCAGCTGTTGTCTTGGGAAACAATGGATGTAAAGAATCTAGCTAGCTAAAGCATTTACTGCAAATTGAATGTACAATTGTGTAAGCTTTTCTTGCCGTGCAATGCAGCTTTAGAAACATAGCTAGCTAACTATTTATATTGTGTAGGATAAAAATACTGTATGCCTATGGATGTGTAGCTAGTTACTATAGTAGCCGATTTGTGTATGGACCTAAAACTTAGGTTCTGAACTAATATTCATACAATCTATGAACCTTATGTGTCTCCATGTATGTATTACAATATAAACTAAAAAACTATGCATATCTAACTCCCTTCATCTGCAATACAGAGGACACATGATAGTATTTCAATGACATACTTAATTTCAACCAGTGGAGAATGTGAAACGCATTATTGAAAGAGATCATTATCCAGGTGTTATAAATACATGCTTATAATTATGATAATTGTAATATTATATTTATAACTACAATTCAATCTGTAATTCAGTGCACATACGGTGTGCACTCTGCAACGAGGAAGAAAAACGAGGTGGGGATAGAGGTATAGAAGACAGAAAGGGAAAGAGGTAAGAACAGAAGCAGACAGCATAATGATTAATAATTACAGTGTCTCTAGCGGTGTTCCTAACCAGTCTTGGGCGCCAGTTGGCCCAAGCTTATCTTAATCTTGACCAGGGGTCAGATTATTATATATTTTTTTAAATAACGTCCCAAGGTAACGGACTATTTCTCTCAGGTCCAGATCGTAGAATATGCATATAATTTACAGATTAGGATAGAAACACTCCAAAGTTTCCAAAACTGTCAAATATGTCTGTGAGTATAACAAAACTGATTCTGCAGGCGAAAACCTGAGAAAATCTAAACCGGAAGTGATTTTTTAATCTGTTTCCTGGCCTGTCTTTCTTCCATTTAAAGGGGTATCAACCAGATTCCTTTTGCAATGGCTTCCTCAGGCTGTTCTGCTAGCGGAACCCCGGGCGAGAAAGGTTCATGTTTTAGGGACTCCTGAGAAACCAGCTGTTGTCTTGGGAAACAATGGATGTAAAAATCTAGCTAGTAAAGCATTTACTGCAAATTGAATGTACAATTGTGTAAGCTTTCCTTGCCGTGCAATGCAGCTTTAGAAACATAGCTAGCTAACTAATTACTTATGTGTAGGATAAAAATAACTGTATGCCTATGGATGTGTAGCTAGTTACAGTATGTAGCCGATTTTGTATGGACCCTAAAACGTTAGGTTCTGAACTAATATTCATACCAATCTATGAACCTTATGTGTCTCCATGTATGTATTACAATATAAACTTCAAAAAACTATGCATATCTAACTCCCTTCATCTGCAATACAGAGGACACATGATGTATTTCAATGACATACTTAATTTCAACCAGTGGAGAATGTGAAACGCATTATTGAAAGAGAATCATTATCAGGTGTTATAAATACATGCATTATAATTATGATAATTGTAATTATATTATAACTACAAGTTCAATCTGTAATTCAGTGCACATACGGTGTGCATTCTGCAACGAGGAAGAAAAACGAGGTGGGGATAGAGTATAGAAGACAGAAAGGGAAAGAGGTAAGAACAGAAGCAGACAGCATATGATTAATGAATACAGTGTCTCAGCGGTTGTCTCCTACCAGTCTTGGGCCGCCAGTTGGCCCACAAGGTTATCTTAATCTTGACGCCAGGGTCAGATTATTATATATTTTTTTAAATAACGTTCCCAAGGTAAACGGACTATTTCTCAGGTCCAGATCGTAGAATATGCATATAATTTACAGTTAGGATAGAAAACACTCCAAAGTTTCCAAAACTGTCAAAATATTGTCTGTGAGTATAACAAAACTGATTCTGCAGGCGAAAACCTGAGAAAATCTAAACCGAAGATTTTTTTAATCTGTTTCCTGGCTGTCTTTCTTCCATTTAAAGGGTATCAACACAGATTCCTTTTGCAATGGCTTCCTCAGGCTGTTTCTGCTAGCGGAAACCCCGGGGCGAGAAAGGTTCATGTTTTAGGGACTCCTGAGAAACCAGCTGTTGTCTTGGGAAACAATGGATGTAAAGAATCTAGCTAGCTAAAGCAATTTACTGCAAATTGAATGTACAATTGTGTAAGCTTTCCTTGCCGTGCAATGCAGCTTTAGAAACATAGCTAGCTAACTATTTACTTATTGTGTAGGATAAAAATAACTGTATGCCTATGGTGTTAGCTAGTTACAGTATGTAGCCGATTTGTGTATGGACCTAAAACGTTAGGTTCTGAACTATATTCATACCAATCTATGAACCTTATGTGTCTCCATGTATGTATTACAATTATAAACTTCAAAAAACTATGCATATCTAACTCCCTTCATCTGCATACAGAGGACACATGATAGTATTTCAATGACATACTTAATTTCAACCAGTGGAAGAATGTGAAACGCATTATTGAAAGAAGATCATTATCCAGGTGTTATAAATACATGCATTATAATTATGATAATTGTAAATTATTATCTTACTAAAGTTCAATCTGTAATTCAGTGCACATACGGTGGCATTCTGCAACGAGGAAGAAAACGAGGTGGGATAGAGGTATAGAAGACAGAAAGGGAAAGAGGTAAGAACAGAAGCAGACAGCATTATGATTAATGAATTACAGTGTCTCTTAGCGGTGTCTCCTAACCAGTCTTGGCCGCCAGTTGGCCCAAAGGTTATCTTAATCTTGACGCCAGGGGTCAGATTATTATATATTTTTTAAATAACGTTCCCAAGGAAACGGACTATTTCTCAGTCCAGATCGCTAGAATATGCATATAATTACAGATATAGGATAGAAAACACTCCAAAGTTTCCAAAACTGTCAAAATATTGTCTGTGAGTATAACAAAACTGATTCTGCAGGCGAAAAACCTGAGAAAATCTAAACCGGAAGTGATTTTTTTATCTGTTTCCGCCTGTCTTTCTTCCATTTAAAGGGGTATCAACAATTCCTTTTGCAATGGCTTCCTCAGGCTGTGACCAGACTTTTATTTTGAAAAATGAGCAAGATTTTTCAAAAGTATAGTCAGGTGTCCTCTGAATAGTTCCTGCGTGCGAGAGGGAGCTCTCCATTTTTCTTTTTCTCTTTATTAAATAGGTTACGTCCGGTTTGAATATTATCGATTATGTTTGTTAAAAACAACCTGAGGATTGATTATAAAAAAACATTTGACATGTTTCTACGACCATTACGATACATTTTGGAATTTTCGTCGAACAGAACGAGCTTTGGTTTTCTGAACTAACGCGCAACCCAAATGCGTTTTTTTGTTATAAAAGTAATATTTATCGAACAAAAATAACATTGTTGTGTAACTGGGAGTCTCAGTGAGTATAAAGATCCGAAGATTATCAAAGGTAGGCAATGAATTTTATTGCTTTTCTGACTTTCGTGACCAAGCTAACCAAGCTAAATAAGCTAACTGTTCTAGCATTGATTGATACACTCACAAAAGCTAGATTGCTTTCGTTGCAAAGCATATTTTCAAAATCTGACACGATAGGTGGATTAACAACAAGCTAAGAGTGTTTTGTATATTTCACTTGTGATTGCATGATAATAAATATTTTTTGTAATATTTTGAATCTGACACGTTTGGAATTTTCTTCTGCCTTTCAGCACCGAATGAGGCTGTAGTTTTCTGAACATAACGTGCAACCCAAATGCGTTTTATTTGTTATAAAAGTAATATTTATCGAACAAAAATAACATTTATTGTGTAACTGGGAGTCTCGTGAGTGCAAACATCCGAAGATGATCAAGGTAAGCGATTAATTTTATTGCTTTCTGACTTTCGTGACCATGCTAATGGGGCTAGCTGTTCTAGCATTGATTGATACACTCACAAAAGCTTGGATTTCTTCTCTGAAAAGCATATTTTCAAAATCTGACACGATAGTGTGATTAAGAACAAGCTAAGCTGTGTTTGGTATATTTCACTTGTGATGCATGATTCATATTTTTTTGTAATATTTTGCGCCCTGCAATTCAGCGGTTGTTTAGGAAAATGATCCCGTAAAAGGGATCCGTAGGAGGAGAAGTTAAGAGCGGGTGAGGTGGCGATGACGGACTGGCTTCCTCTCTCATATCAAACATTACCTCAGACAGAGACAGATGGATAGAGAGAGAGCATGTTTAAGCTTTGTTTTTTTTATTCTACACGGTCAGTCATCATTATCATCAGGAGGTGAAATGCAAAAACTGACCTTGGAATCATTAACTCTGGGACTACTACATCTCTATTCAATCTAAAGCATCTCTTTAATAATACTTCCTGTTGACTGACTCTCACCTATGATCATGCTGTGCCGTCTGTGTCAGCAGTTCAGATGCGGAAGGGGTTCACCGACACAGCTGATAATAACCTGAGGATTTAGGGAGAGGGGGAGAGAGGATGAAGTGAAGAGAGAGACTGTTTTGTGTGTATGTGTGGTCTCACCTGGTGTCCAAATAGTACTTTTTGCTAAAAAACAGACACATGAGGACAAAACAATAGAAGATAATGTCATTATTAGACAAAAATAACACTTGAAGCTTGATGACTTGATGATTTGAATCAGCTGTGCAGTGCTAAGGCAAAAACAAAATGTGCACAGGTGTTTGGAGCATTCCGATATACCACAGCTGTGAGGTCAGGTTCGCCTCTGTACGTAACCTCTCTGGGATATGTGGAACGTTAGCATCCCACCGGGCCAACATCCAGTGAAAATGCAGAGCGCCGAATTCAAATAAATTACTATAAAAATTTTACTTTCATGAAATCACACCATTCAATATACCAAATTAAAGCTACAATTGTTGTGAATCAAACTTGTTCAAGTCTTCAAACAATGCTTATAGGCAAAAGCAAACAACTGCTATTATACTGAGGATAGCACCCCACTAACAATCACAAGACCATTATATTTCAAACTCTCCCGCGCGACACAAAACGCGAAATAAAGTTATAATTCATGACTTACCTTTGACGAGCTTCTTCTGTTGGCTCTCCAATATGTCCATAAACATCACAAATGGTCATTTTTTTCGATTAATTCCGTCGATATATACCCAAATGTCCATTTATTTGGCGCGTTTTATCCAGATAATCTCTGGTTCCAACTTGCACAACGTACTACAAAATATCTCAAAAGTTACCTGTAAGCTTGACCAAACATTTCAAACTACTTTTGTAATACAACTTTAGGTATTTTTTTACGTAAATAATCGATAAAATTGAAGATGGGATGATCTGTGTTCAATGTCGGAGGAAAACAATGGGTAGCATGCTTTCTGGTCAGCGCCTCTAACAAACATACACTTCACTCGACCCTCGTTCGTAGCAGGGCTACTTCTTCATTTCTCAAAGGAAAAACCCAACCAATTTCTAAAGACTGTTGACATCCAGTGGAAGCGATAGGAACTGCAGGAAGGTCCCTTATAAAATCTGATGAAATGTTTTGGTAAAGTTTACATGTAATTTTTTATATATTTTGTAGAGAAGTGGCGATAGTTGGAAGCTATGTTTTTCTGGATGAAACGGTCCAAATAAATTGACATTTTGGATATATATCGACGGAATTAATCGAACAAAAGGACCATTTGTGATGTTTATGGGACATATTGGAGTGCCAACAAAATAATTTCGTCAAAGGTAAGGCATGATTTATATTTTATTTCTGCGTTTTGTGTCGTGCTTGCAGTGTTGAAATATGCTACTCTCTCTTTGTTGACATTGTGCTGTCATCAGATAATAGCATCTTATGCTTTCGCCGAAAAGCCCTTTTGAAATCTGACATGTTGGCTAATTTGGTATCTTACATGTGTGATTTAATGAAAGTTTGATTTTTATATCATGTTATTTGAATATGCTGCGCTGTATTTTCCCTGGCTATTGGCCGGTGGGACGTTTGCGTCCCACCTGCCCCAGAGAGGTTAACTTATGTCAATTGTTTTGGGTAGCCTTCCACAAGCTTCCCACAATAATTTGGGTGAATGTTGGCCCATTCCTCCTGACAAAGCTGTTGTAACGGAGTCAGATTTGTAGGCTTCCATGCTCGCACACACTTTTTCAGTTCTGCCCACACATTTTCTATAGGATTGAGGTCAGGGCTTTGTGATGGCCACTCCAATACCTTGACTTGTCCTTAAGCCATTTTGCCACAACTTTGGAAGTATGCTTGTGGTCATTGTCCATTTGGAAGACCAATTTGCGAACAAGCTTTAACTTCCTGACTGATGTCTTGAGATGTTGCTTCAAGATATCCACATATTTTTCCTGCCTCATCATGCCATCTATTTTGTGAATTTCACCAGTCCCTCCTGCAGCAAAGCACCCCCACAACATGATGCTGCCACCCCTGTGCTTCACAGTTGGGATGGTGTTCTTCGGCTTGCAAGTCTCCCCCTTTTGCCTCCAAACATAACGATGGTCATTATGGCCAAACAATTCTATTATTGTTTCATCAGACCATAGGACGTTTCTCCAAAAAGTACAATCTTTGTCCCCAAGTGCAGTTGCAAACCATAGTATGGCTTTTTTTATGGCAGTTTTGGAGCTGTGGCTTCTTCCTTGCTGAGCGGCCTTTCAGGTTATGTCGATATAGGACTCGTTTAACTGTGGATATAGATACTTCTGTACCTTTTTCCTCCAGCATCTTCACAACGTCCTTTGCTGTTGTTCTAGGATTGATTTGCGTTTTTCGCTTCAAAGTACGTTTATCTCTAGGAGACAGAACACATCTCCTTCCTGAGCGGTATGACAGCTGCGTGGTCCCATGGGGTTTATACTTGTGTTCTACTGTTTGTACAGATGAACGTCGTACCTTGAAGCATTTGGAAATTGCTCCCAAGGATGAACCAGACTTGTGGAGGTCTACAATTGTTTTCTGAGGTCTTGGCTGATTTCTTTTGATTTTTCCAATGATGTCAAGCAAAGAGGCACTGAGTTTGAAGGTAGGCCTTGAAATACATCGACACCTCCAATTGACTCAAATGTTGTCAATTAGCCTATCAGAAGCTTCTAAAGCCATGACATCATTTTCTGGATTTTCCCAAGCTGTTTAAAGGCACTGTCAACTTAGTGTATGTAAACTTCTGACCCACTGGAATTTTGATACAGTGAAATAATCTGTCTGTAAACAATTGTTGGAAAATTACTTGTCATGCACAAAGTAGATGTCCTAACTGACTTGCCAAAACTATAAGACATTTGTGGAGTGGTTGAAAAACAAGTTAATGACTCCAACCTAAGTGTATGTAAACTTCAGACTTCAACTGTATATAAAAAGCGCAATAAAAAAACGTTTCAGTAGGCAGACGGAGCGATTGTTGCCTATATTTGCTATGCCCTGATAAAATACAGTATAGAGAGGGCCTTGAAGAATAGAAGAGTAAACCCTTATATCCACAGGAAGCTGCAGTGTGGACTGGTCCATTTATCTGTCTGACTTTTTTTATTTCACTTTTATTTAGCCAGGTAGGCCAGTTGAGAACAAGTTCACATTACAACCGAGAAAGCAAAGCAGTATGACAAAAACACAGTTACACGTGGGATAAACAAACGTACAGTCAATAACTGTTAAAATATTTTATCAAGGTTTAAGATAAATGATTAAATATTTCTACTCAGAAACTTAACCATTAGGATTAGAGGTTATGTAGCATGGACAAGGGGTAATTAACAATAACCATTGGGGAAGAAAGGAATGTATGTGTGTGCCGAAAGAAAGCAAAGAGACTCCTTAACCTATGTTTGAACCGACCCAGCTATAACTCTGTGGAGATAAGATAAGACAGGGAGAGAGCCCCTCCAGGTTTTCCGTATCTGGGGGGGACTGGAACTGTCAGCTGAGTGGTAATAAACTGTGGTGAGACTTCAGGGGATAATCCAAATATAGTTTGTATGTATGTGCGTAGTTTAAGAGAAGGTATAAAAGGAATGTTTTTGTATATGCACGTCAGAGCTCTCGCCAATAAAATTGTATCTTATTAATTGTGAGATGGGAATTATGTCTGTTTCATTTAAACCAGAGCTTTACAATCTCTGTGGTTCAGACCTAAAAAGATAATTGCAATTTATGAACAATAATTACAAAATTACATAACAATAACGCAATGGAATAATCTATATACAGAATGTGCAAATGTAGTAAGATTAGGGAGGTAAGGCAATAAGCCATAGTGGCAAAATAATTTAAATTTAGCATTAACACTGGAGTGACGTGCAGATGATGAGTGTGCATGTAGAGATACTGGGGTGCAAAGGAGAAAAATAAATAACAGTATGGGGATGAGGTAGTTGGATGGGCTATTTACAGATGGGCTATGTCCAGGTGCAGTGATCTGTGAGCAGCTCTGACAGCTGGTGCTTAAATTTAGTGAGGGAGATATGAGTCTCCAGCTTCTGTGGTTTTTGCAGTTCATTCCAGTCATTGGCAGCAGAGAACTAGAAGGAAAGGCGGCCGAAGGAGTAATTGGCTTTGGGGGTGACCAGTGAATATACCTGCTGGAGCGTGTGCTATGGGTGGGTGCTGCTATGGTGACCAGTGAGCTGAGAAGGCGGGGCATTACCTAGCAAAGACGTATAGATGACCTGGAGCCAGTGGGTTTGGCGATGAATATGAAGCGAGGGTCAGCCAACGAGAGTATACAGGTCGCAGTGGTGGGTAGTATATGGGGCTTTGGTGACAAAACGGATGGCACTGTGATAGACTGCATCCAATTTGCTGAGTAGAGTGCTTGGAGGCTATTTTGTAAATGACATCGCCAAAGTCAAGGATCGGTAGGACAGTCAGTTTTAAAGGGTATGTTAGGCAGGATGAGTGAAGGATGCTTTGTTGTTGATTTAATTTGGAGATGCTTAATGTGAGTCTGGAAGGAGAGCCAGACACTTAGGTATTTGTAGTTGTCCACATATTGTAAGTCAGAACTGTCCAGAGTAGTGATGCTGGATGGGCGCGCAGGTGTGGGCGGGGATCATTTGAAGAGCATGCATTTAGTTTTACTTGCATTTAAGAGCAGTTGGAGGCCACGGATGGAGAGTAGTATGGCATCGATGAATACAGCTGCACAGTATTGTCTCTTTTCGATGGCAGTTATGATATCGTTTAGGACCTTGAGCGTGGCTGAGGTGCACCCAGGACCGGCTCGGAATCCAGATTGTATAGCGGAGAAGGTACGGTGGGATTCTAAATGGTTGGTGATCTGTTTGCTAACTTGGCTCTCTAAGACCTTAGAAAGGCAGGGTAGGATAGATATAGTGTAGCAGTTTGGGTCTAGTGTCTCCCCCTTTGAAGAGGGGGATGACCACGGCAGATTTCCAATCTTTGGGGATCTCAGACGATACAAAAGAGAGGTTGAACAGGCTAGTAATAGGGGTTGCAACAATTTCAGCGGATCATTTTAGGAAGAGATGGTCCAGATTGTGTTGCTAGCTAGTATTAGCTACCTTTATAGCCAGCCTCGCAAGCTTTAGTCCAATGGAAACCAACGCAACCCTACTGGCCATGTGGCTAGCTAGATGACAATGGGGTCCATATGAGATTCAAGGCTTTAATAAGTGCCATTGTGCAGAAATAGCAAAGAAAATACTGGTTGATGAGCTAGAAAGATAGCTATGACAGGCTACCAATGTGCATGCACAAATGCATGATGACACATTATCGAATTCAAGAAGGCATGCAGGACGGACTGGACTGTCGAATCTAGCTAGCGAATAAAAAATGCTGGTACACAGATGCTTAGCTCATCATACAATATTTTGTTTTAGTCAATGACAATACATGTTGAAAAGTAAATACCTGCATGAAATATATCTCATTGCATTGTGCTAGTTGTGTTTTTTTTGCATAGGAAAGGGGACTGACCCAACAGCAAGCTTGTGAAAGGGGATACACATTTATGATGGCTAGTGACCGAAAATGAAAAACTCAGTGACCACTAGATGTCCTTATATACCCATATTTAGATCAAATGCACTTGATTTTTCATCAGTACTGTGTGAATGACATACCCCAAAACAGATTGAATGGGCATCTATAACAGTCATTAGGTAGGGGCACACTTCAGATAATTTGTCTTCATGAATGGTTTCATGTGAGCTTGGTTGCATGCTACATCTTGAAGTGTAATAAGGCATTTGATATCACAAAGTACACTGCATTTCCATTTCTGCTGGATTGCCATTTCTCATTTAGTTAACGCCACTCCAGCCATTGGAATGAGCTCAAATAAGCACGCACCAGCTGCTCCGGCATTGAGGTACATACAGTGGCTTGCGAAAGTTTTTACCCATCTTGGTATTTTTCGAATTTTGTTGCCTTACAAACTGGAATTAAAATTGATTTTTGGGGCTTTGTATCATTTTATTTACACAACATGCCTACCACTTTGAAGATGCAAAATATTTATTGTGAAAAACAAGAAATGAGACAAAAAAATAGATTTACTTGACCGTGCATAACTATTCACCCCCCCAAAGTCAATACTTTGTAGAGCTGCCTTTTGCAGCAATTACAGCTGCAAGTCTCTTGGGATATGTCTCTATAAGCTTGGCACATCTAGCCACTGGGATCTTTGCCCATTCTTCAAGGCAAAACTCCTCCAGCTCCTTCAAGTTGGATGTTTCCACTGGTGTACAGCAATCTTTAAATCAAACCACAGATTCTCAATTGAATTGAGGTCTGGGCTTTGACTAGGCCATTCCAAGACATTTAAATGTTTCCCCTTAAACCACTCGAGTGTTGCTTTATCAGTATACTTAGGGTCATTGTCCTGCTGGAAGGTGAACCTCCATCCCAGTCTCAAATCTCTGAAATGATTTTAGTCTCATCTGACCAGAGTACCTTCTAAATGTTTGGGAAGTCTCCCACAACTTTTTGGAGAACACCAAATCTGTTTGCTTATTTTATATTTTAATCCAGCCGCTGTGTCAGATTTCAAAAAGGCTTTACAGCGAAAGCATAGCATGCAATTATCTGAGGACAGCGCCCCGCTTACAAAAGCATACAAACGTTTTCAAGCCAAGTAGAGGAGTCACGAAAGTCAGAAATAGCGATAAAATGAATCACCTACCTTTGATGAGCTTCATCTGGTTGCAGTCACAAGAGTCCCTGTTACACAATAAATGTGTGTTTTGTTTGATAAAATCCCTCTTTATATCCAAAAACCTCAATTTTGTTGGCGCGTTTTTTTCAGTAATCCACTGGCTCAATGGCGGTCACAACATGCAGACGAATACATCCTAATAGTACCGGTAAAGTTCGTCGAACCATGTCAAACGATGTTTATAATTAATCCTCAGGTTGTCAATTTTCTAAATAATAATTTATAAATAATATAAATAATAATCAAACGGACAATAGCGTATTCAATAGAAAGGAAAAACAACGAACAGCACGCAATCGGTCAAGTGCAAAACCAGCACTGCATGATTCTACAGTCCACTGAGAGAAAGGTCTCATTCTTCTTCATATTTCAGAAAACAAGCCTGGAACAATGTCTAAAGACTGTTGACATCTAGTGGAAGCCATAGGAACTGCAATGTGGGTCCTAACCCATTAGAGACTGTATAGGCATTCAATTGAAAATACCCACATTAAAAAAATCCCACTTCCTGGATGGATTTTGCTCAGGTTTTTGCCTGCCATATCATTTCTGTTATACTCACAGATATTATCTTTACAGTGTTGGAAACTTTAGAGTGTTTTATATCAAAATCGACCAATTATATGCATATCGTAGCTTCTGGGCCTGAGTAACATGCAGTTTACTTTTGGGCACGCTTCTCATCCAGACTTCGAAATACTGCCCCCAAGCCATAAGAAGTTAACCAATTGGAATGAATGCCTAAACTTTTACACTTTGAGTTGTTCCTGTTTTAACACTGCAACCACACAGAATTAACCCTGTAACTGCACAGAATTAACATGTCAAAAAACACTTTCATCCATAATTCATAACATTTCGAAAGAAAACTATGAGATATTGTTGTATATGGCAGCCTCTTTTGGGTATTCTCTAACAAAGTGCTGAGCGGGCAGATTCCCCTTTGCACTTTAACTTTTGAGCCGTTTCGAGGGTTGACTTATTAATAGTGTTATCGTAACAGCTAAAAGTATTTAGTTAATTACATTAATTACAAGATGTTGAATGGACATGAATTCAGTTGTTTCTTTCTTGCTGTGGCTATTAATACAGTGGCAAAGCCATTCTCACTAAAGACTTCATTAAAGTATTTACAGAGTTACACATGGGATAAACAAACGTACAGTCAATAACACAATAGAAAATCTGTATACAGTGTGTGCAAATGGAGTAAGGAGGTAGGGCAATAAATAGGCAATAGTGGCAAAGTAATTACATTTTAGCAATTAACACTGGAGTGATAGATGTGCAGATGAGGATGTGCAAGTAGAAATACTGGTGTGCAAATGAGTATTATTTTTTTTTAATAAAAAAATACATATATTTGGATGAGGTAGGTAGTTGTTTGGATGTGCAATTTACAGATGGGCTATGTACAGCTGCAGCGATGGGTAAGCTGCTCTGACAGCCGATGCTTGAAGTTAGTGAGGTGAGATATGAGTCTCAAGCTTCAGTGATTTTTGCAATTTGTTCCAGTCATTGGCAACAGAAAACTGGAAGGAAAGGCGGCCAAAGAAGGTGTTGGCTTTGGGGATGACCAGTGAAATATACCTGCTGGAGCGCATGTTGGGTGTTGCTATGGTGACCAGTGAGTTGAGATAAGGTGGAGCTTTACCGAGCAAAGAGGTAAAAGTTTACTGGTTTGAACTTTAACACATGGAGTAAACATCCTGTTAGCAACATTGTTTGGTTCTTGGAAATCTCTTACTGCCTAAATGATCACCACACACACCCCGTAACCAGTTTGCACATTTCTGTGTCTAATGAATTTCCACCCCTAACGAGATGAATATATCCATTACAATTCCTTAAAGAGGGTAAATCCACAAGGCTGCTAATTGTTCCGTGCTCCATCTTCTCCCCTTAGAGAACTGGAGGACTTGACTGTGTCTCTTGACGCCATATAACATTAAAGCCACTAAATGTACCCAGCTCCAGATACAGCAGATTGTCACCATTAACTAGTTTTCCATTAGGGAGCAGATTAATGTAACACAGCAATAATAATATACATATCCCCAGTATTATGAAAGGATGGGAGCCAAGCGCTAATGTTCTGTTGCTAACCCGGTGCACGTAGACAGAGCCACTTCTGAGGGTTTGTGACGCATGTCTAAACCAGCACACAGCGTGAGGTTTTAACATAATAAGTCTGTTCTTAAAAACACCATACTCTGATTAGTCACTATATCTATTTATTTTAACATCTAACATATCCTTTGTACCTCCATCAATCTAAATCCTACTCAAGGCCTTCTTGTTTAGTTCTGGGATTGTAATGACGCTGTCGTAGAAAATTCCCTCACAACGCATAATAACATTAAATTGAAATAAATTATAAATTAGTGAGAACTCAAACTCACTACAACTCAATTTACTTAAAATTGTGCACAAAGACAAATGGTAAAATTAGTGGTTAATTAACACTGATAATTAATCCCGACCAATTAACGTCACCAAGACAGCAGAGAACATACAGCAACACCTCTGGCTTAAGGCCCTCTTCATTCTACTTGTCATAATGCCATTAATTAGAGACACATTCTTAAATTAGAATGCGCAATGTCACTGATTAAAATTAGGTCTAATTTAGTAATGACAACAGACACGTACACATGCACGCACACACACCCACACACACACACACACACACACACATACACAGACCTACAAAGACAGATACAGACCTACACAGACAGATACAGACCTACACATACAGATACAGACCTACACAGACAGACAAAGACAGACACACAAAGCCCACACGCACAAACAGACACACACCTTGTTGAAGGAAATGCTGAGGTTTGCTTGGCAGGTGCTGTTGGGACGGTAACAGCCAGGTTAAGGTGTGAGAGAGCTGCAATCATAGCAGATCAGAATTCTGCAGGTTTAGACAGTAAATCTTGTCAATTACAATATTTTTTTATTGTACCTGTAGGCAGGATGGGTCTCTTCCTCTTATTGCTGTTCTCAGCTCCGTTCCCAAGAGTACAGTCTGTCACCAGCAGCCCGTTGGAGTTGCTGAACTGCAGGGGCTCGTTGTTGGAAGACGGGTCAAAGGATAGCGGGTTCAGTCCTGAAACACACAGAAACACAACGAGCGGCCATGTTAAACCAGATGGACCATAGCTCTACAAACCATGACAGAAAATTGAGTTATACTATTGTAACTACAGTAAATAGAGAAATACAACTCTATTGAACGTGAACACACCATGCGTTCCCTATTTAACAGAGTCAAGAGTTGAACATACAAAATCACAGGAATGAAAACACACAGTTCCATTTTCAGCAGAGCCCATCATTCACTTACTGAATAACATACAAGAGACGTAGTTAATGATAAAACTCTGTTTTTGAGTTCTGTGTCTCTCCGTTCAGGTCTTTAGACAGTGAGGACACTAGGGAGGATCTCCAAACCAAAAAAGGTGTCTGAATGTCTTCTCTGGTCTCTTTTCTAATCCAGCAGTTTCATTTCCATCACAGCACATTTCTGTCCTGAGAGGAACAAAGGCAGGATTAAAAACATTAAGACCCCCATTAGTTATGAACCCACCACACACACTCTTAATATAATTAAATTATCTAAAGTGACTTCAGCTCTAAGCAGACAATCTTTCTAAAACAAGTCCTTCTATTCTTCCAAAGAGAGGAAGCATCTTCCAGAAGATAAAGCAATGAGGAAAGTAGAGGCTGATGAATTATGGAAACAATAACAATGTAGAAATTGTCCCAGAATCCTAGGAAGAAAATAGGGTGAGTCTTCATGAGGCCAGGACAAAAAAGTCACTGGGAGAATCTCAATTGCATACTCCTCGCGTCTTCTCTCCTCGCCTCCTTCTCAAAACCCCTGTGACTTTCTTCTCCGATGGGTTTTGAGGAGGCAAAGAGATAGGATTGCAAGGAGAATGGAATTGAGATCCTCAAAATGATTTGGGTCATTTTCATGAAATGGAATCCATAGAATGGTCCTTTTGAAGGAAGGAGTTTGCTAATTTATGACATTCTTTCCAAACCCAATCAAACATATCTATTCATAAAGGCCATTTTACATCAGCAGTTGTTAGTAATTAAATGTTCTCAATTTTCTCTAACCCTCTCTCATTGACATCCATACAAAAATACCTCACTCATGGCCTTATTTTTGTGGACAGATGTTAGGCGGAGTAAAACCTCACGCTTTGCCGAACACTTCTCATAACTCTAAAAGCAGCAGAGATCCCCTCTATGAAATAACACATATGGAATCATGTAGAAACCAAAAAAGTGTTAAACAAATCTAAATATATTTTAAATGTGAGATACTTCAAAGTAGTCAACCTTTGCCTTGATGACAGCTTTGCACACTCTTCGCATTCTCTCAACCAGCATCTTGAGGTACTAACCTGGAATGCATTTCAATTAACTGGTGTGCCTTTTTAAAAGTACATTTGAGGAATTTATTTCCTTCTTAATGTTTTGAGCCAATCAGTTGTGTTGTGAGAAGGTAAGGATGGTATACAGAAGATAGCCATATTTGGTAAAAGAACAAGTACATATTATGGCAAGAACAGCTCAATTAAGCAAAGAGAAATGACAGACCATCATTACTTTAAGACATGAAGGTCAGTCAATCCAGAACATTTCAAGAACTTTGAAAGTTTCTTCAAAACCATTAAGCGCTACGATGAAACTGTCTCTCATGAGGACAGCCACGGGAAAGGAAGACGCAGAGTTACATCTGCTGCAGAGGATAGTTCATTAGACATACCAGCCTCTGAAATTGCAGCCCAAATAAATGCTTCACATCTCAACATCAACTGTTCAGAGACTGCATGAATCAGGCCTTCATGGTCAAATTGCTGCAAAGAAACCAATAATAATAATAATAATAAATGTTATAAATTATGTCATGCAATAAAATGCAAATTAATTACTTAAAAATCATACAATGTGATTTTCTGGATTTTTGTTTTAGATTCCGTCTCTCACAGTTGAAGTGTACCTATCATAAAAATTACAGACCTCTACATGCTTTGTAAGTAGGAAAACATGCAAAATCGGCAGTGTCTCAAATACTTGTTCTCCCCACTGTATTAGCATGTGGTACAGAGTTGGAGGCAGTTCCCTATGGGCACGAAATTCATCCAAAAGTGAAAATGCTGCCCCCTATACCAAAGAAGTTAATGCAACCGCTGTATCAGATTTCAAAAAGCATTACTGCAAAACACAATATTTAATAATATAAAAAAAGCATTCAGCCACAAAAGCAAACCATACAGTTACCCGCCAAACTGTGCAGTCAACAAAACTCATAAAATGCATTATTAATCTTCACTTACCTTTGCTGATCTTCATTGGAATGCACTCCCAGGACCACAAATTCCACAACAAATGATCGTTTTGTTTGGTAATGTCCATCATTTATGTCCAAATAGCTATTTTTGTTAGCGTGTTTGGTAAACAAATCCAACGTCAGGAAGCGCGTTCACTAAAAGCTGACGAAATGTCCAAAAGTTCCGTAACATGTCAAACGATGTATTGAATCAATCTTTAGGATGTTTTTAATATAAATCTTGAATAACATTCCAACCGGAGAATTACATTGACTTCAGATGAGCGATGGAACAGAGCACCCGCTCATGTGAACACTCATGGTCAAAGCATGGTCAGGTCATGGCAGACCTGACTAATTCCCCTCTCATTCGGCCCCGCTTCACAGTAGAGGCATCAGACAGGGTTCTACAGACTGTTGACATCTAGTGGAAGCCGTAGGAACTGCAAACTCATCCATATCTCGCTGTGAATTCAATAGGATCTTGGTTGAAAATCGACCAGCCTCAGAATTCCCACTTCCTGTTTGGAATTTTTCTCAGGTTTTTGCCTGCCATATGAGTTCTGTTATGCTCACAGACATCATTCAAACAGCTTTAGAACCTTCAGAGTGTTTTCTATCCAATATGAATAATAATATGCATATATTAGCAACTGGGACTGAGGAGCAGGCAGTTTACTATGGGCACCTCTGTGCACCTTTCATCCAAGCTACTCAATACTGCCCCTGCAGCCATAACAAGTTAAGGAGAAGTGGATCTAAAATTCCATGTATAACACTTGTATTTTCATCAAAATTTATAATGAGTATTTCTGTTAATTGATGTGGCTCTCTGCAAAATCACCGGATGTTTTGGAACTACTGAACATAATGCGCCAATGTAAACTCAGATTTTTGGATATAAATATGAACTTTACCGAACAAAACATACATGGTTTGTGTAACAAGAATGAGTTACACATGAGTTATGAGTGTCATCTGATGAAGATCATCAAAGGTTAGTGATTAATTTTATCTATATTTCTGCTTTTTGTGACTCCTCTCTTTGGCTGGAAAAATGGCTGTGTTTTTCTGTGACTTGGCTCTAACCTAACACAATCGTTTGGTTTACTTTCGTCGTAAAGCCTTTTTGAAATCGGACACTGTGGCTGGATTTACAACAATTGTATCTTTAAAATGATGTAAAATACATGTATGTTTTGAGGAATTTTAATCATGGGATTTCTGTCGTTTTGAATTTGGCGCCCTGCAGTTTCACTGGCTGTTGATGAGGTGAGACGCTACCGTCCCACATACACTAGAGAGGTTAAGGACAACAACGTCAAGGTTTTGAAGTGGCCATCACAAAGCTCTGACCTCAACATTATAGAAAATGTGTGGGCAGATCTGAAAAGCGTGTGCGAGCAAGGAGGCCTACAAACCTGACCAGTTACACCAGGATTGAGCCAAAAATCGCCCAATTTATTGTGGGAAGCTTGTGGAAGGCTACCAGAAACGTTGAACCCAAGTTAAACAATTTAAAGACAATGCTACCAAATAATTGAGTGTATTTAAACTTCTGACCCACTGGGAATGTGATGAAAGAAATAAAAGCTTAAGTAAATCATTCTCTCTAATATTATTCTGACATTTTACATTCTTAAAATAAAGTAGTGATCCTAACTGACCTAAGACAGGGACAGGATTTTTTACTAGGATTAAGTGTCAGGAATTGTGAAAAACTGAGTTTAAATGTATTTGGCCAAGGTGTATGTAAACTTCCGACTTCAACTGTAGCTGACTATATGAAGTGATGGATACTCTGGGCAGATTAATCAACAAGGTGATTAACTGATCCAACTTAATATGATCACAAGCATGCCCGTTTTCTGGAGAATTCTCACCAGCCCTAGGTTTTCACTTGGTGCTAGATGCTAGTGTATTATAGCAGTAGAGACTAGAGAGAGAGAGTTATATTCAAATAGGCGGTGAATCAAAGGAAAGGTACCAAGATACCATTATCATCTCAGCCTCTTTTCCAGAGATTATTCATCCTTTCTTTAAAAACATAAGTAACTGGTTTCACAAAACAGCGCTTTTTCAAATTGGCCCAGCTTTCCTAGGAGAAAGTTAAAAGCTTGTTTGAAAGCTTGTTTTTGGTTCCTGAGCTACAGGTTAAAAAAACCTCAGCCAGGGGAGGTATTGATAGCTACAGTGGTTCCTCCTTTTAAAAGTTGTGAGCTTACACCGTGGGACTTAGAGGTCCCCAGCGTCACGGCTTCATTGCTCCAGACCACCACAAAGGGGAGTTAGAGCACTCATTATGCATTTGGGTCCCAAGGTTTTTATATGACCAATCATATCGAGTGGTTCCAATGACGAATGACCCGAGCCACCCGTCCATGGTGGCTTTCTTCAACAAAAATGGCTGACAAAACATTACGGGGGAAGCAAATGTAAGTAATTATAACGTCATAACGAGTCAAGCTAAAAATGTACAATTGAGAGGAATATGTTAGTTAATGTAGAGACAAACGATTGTGTGACTAACTAACTGACTAGCTAATATTAGCCAGCTAACTGGCTGGTGTTATGACATGAGTACAGTATGACATTGTAATTCATGTTGTTTAACCTGTTAGTGTGTAGGGGGCGCTATTTTCACATTGGGAAAAAATCGTGCCCAAATGAAACGGCCTTGTACTCTGTTCTAGATCGTACAATATGCATAGTATTATTACTATTGGATAGAAAACACTCAAGTTTTTAAAACTGTTTGAATTATATCTGTGAGTAAAACAGAACTCATTTTGCAGCAAACTTCCAGACAGGAAGTGACAAATCTGAAATCGAGGCTCTGTTCCAGGGCCTGCCTATTCAACTGGCTTATATCTATCGATATACATGCACTTCATACGCCTTCCACTAGATGTCAACAGGTAGTGGGAGGTGAAATGGGGTGTCTAGCTTGATCTGAGGTCGAACAAGAGCTTTTGGAGTGACAGCTCTGGAAATTTCATTGTCTTCGAAGGCGCGAGAAGGAACCCCAGATTGCCTTCTGAAAAGCCTTCGGTATACACGGCTAATATCTCCGGCTCTGATTTTATTTGATTCATGTGATAATATCATCGTAAAGTATGTTTTTTCAACCGAGTTTTATCAGATTATTCAACGTTTATAGGGACTTTTGGAGTTTTCCGTTAATTGCGTCGAGAGAAGATGGACATGTTCGCGCCACTTGGCTAGCTAAGGTTGCTAATTCGACAGGAGAAGAGGACATTCTAAAACCAAACAACAATTTATTCTAGACCAAGGACTCCTTGTACAAGATTCTGATGGAAGCTCAGCAAAAGTAAGAACAATTTATGATGTTATTTCGTATTTTTGTGTGAAATGTTTAGTCCTACTCTCCGCCCTTTTAGCGGGCGCTGTCTCGCAATAACGCAAGCTGTATGTCGTACTAAAGTTATTTTTAAAAATCTAACACAGCGGTTGCATTAAGAACCAGTGTATCTTTCATTTGCCATACAACAAGTATTTTAATGTAAAGTTTATGATGAGTTATTTGGTCAGATTAGGCGAGTGTCAGAAATATATCCGGACATTCTGGGAAAAAGTTGCTACATTTTCACAATGTATAACCACAGGTTTTCAAATATGCACATTTTCGAACAAAACATAAATGTTTTGTGTAACATGATGTTATAAGACTGTCATCTGCTGAAGTTGTCCAATTATTGCTGGTTTTTGCTAAAGCTATCTTTGCGCTGAATAAATGCGGTTGTGTGTTTGGCTATTGTGGTAAGCTAATATATTTCTATATTGTGTTTTCGCTGTAAAACACTTAAAAAATCGGAAATATTGTCTGGATTCACAAGATGTTTATCTGTCATTTGCTGTACACCAGGTATTTTTCATAAATGTTTTATGATGAGTATTTAGGTATTTCACGTTGCTCTCTGTAATTATTCTGGCTGCTTCGGTGCTATTTGTGATTGTAGCTGCAATGTAAAACTATGATTTATACCTCAAATATGCAAATTTTTCGAACAAAACATAAATGTATTGTGTAACATGTTATAATACTGTCATCTGATGAAGTTGTTTCTTGGTTAGTGACTAATTATATCTTAAAGCTACCTATGCGGTGGATAAATAGCGTTGTGTGTTTGGCTATTGTGGTGAGCTAACATAAATATATATTGTGTTTTCGCTGTAAAACATTTAAAAAAATCCATTCAGAATTTGTATTTTTTTGATGTCACTGTCTTTTCAATTAGGTTTTTAGAGACATCAGATTTCTAATGACTTGCTTGCAGTTCCTACCGCTTCCACTGGATGTCACCAGTCCTTGGAAATTGGTTGAATTATTCCTTTGTTACTGAAGAAGTAGGGCTATCGTAAATGAGGGTCACATGAAGTAAATTTTTTGAGAGAGCCACGTACGAAGAAAATTGGGTCAGTTTGTTTTCTTTGTATTGGACAGAGATCGTCCGTATTCAAATTGATCAATTATTAACGTTTAAAAATACCTAACGTTGTATTACAAAATTAGTTTCACTCATTCATATATCTTTATGTACATATTCATTATCCCTTTACACTTGTGTGTATAAGGTAGTAGTTGTGGAATTGTTAGGTTAGATTACTTGTTGGTTATTACTGCATTGTCGGAACTAGAAGCACAAGCATTTCGCTACACTCGCATTAACATCTGCTAACCATGTGTATGTGACAAATAAAATTTGTTTTGATTTGATTTGATTTGAGAGGCAGGTCCTATGGGCAGGTCTATGCAGAACCTCAGAACTAGGAAACTGAATTTGATAAACTAATTAATTTGCGTACTACTAAGCTGTTTTTTCAACCCACAATGGCGGAAGGAGGAGAAGATATCGATTTGGTCGYGGATATAATTATAACGCCATTCTCAAGACAAACTTTTCAAGAAAAGTTAGACATTGTAAGGAGAGGTCGCCCAACGCCGACGCTACAAAGCCTGTCACAGGCGGGAAAGGGGTTCGTTCGCCACTTTCAAAGTTCCAACTACGAGCGCTATCAATGGCTCACAGGCTCCGAGAAGCACTGCAAACTGTACTGCTGGGAATGCCTATTATTTGCAAGTGATCGATTTGGTGTTTGGAGCCACACTGGCTTTGCAAACTTGAGTTGTCTAACCAAGGCAGCAACGAGACACCAAAGTARGGCTGGGCACTTACAAGCAATGGTGCTTTTGAAAACTTTTGYGGACACCCGAGTGGATCTACAGCTCAACGAACAAGRGRGCAGGGCAACGGAGCTGCACAATGAAAAGGTGAAGAAAAATAGGGAAATATTGAAAAGACTCATTGATTGTGTCATGTTTTTGGGTAAACAGGAACTTTCATTTAGGGGACACGATGAAAGTGCTGACTCCACAAACAAAGGGAACTACGCAACGCCTGGTTATACTGCGTTTCTGTCTAAATGTATAGTGTCTAGGAACCATGGCATCATAATGATGGTAATACGTGGTGGATTAATTCGGGTGGGACTGTGTAGGACCTCACTGAAGGCCCAGGCCCCAGGCCCACGGCACGCCACTGCCCAAAGGTCATTATAATAAAATGAGATATTAAACTAGTTTTATTGGTATTATTGGTATCACCAACAAACACCTACCCGAAGGTCATTATAATAAAATGAGATAATAAACTCGTTTTTGCATGTTATACTGTCAGTGCACAGAGCTACAGGCATGTGGACTTGAGTAGGAATGGTAGCCAAAAGGTGTCCCAAGCTCATGATTACTGTTATTTTCAGTGAAAATGTAATGCAATTCTGATACAGAGGGAATTAGTGTTCCAACAAAGTAGTGCAATTGGTGATTAATGGAACTAGAGGCTATAGCAGCCACTGTAGACCAGGTGGGTAGAATTCAATATTTGTTTTCAGTCTTTTAGACTAAAATATATAATAGGGAATACGTTGTATACCAATGACTAGGAATCAAACAGAAGCCCCTTGTACAAAAAGGCTTACCCACGTTTTCCACTGGTTACCGTTCTTCACGTGGTTCTCTACGATTGCGTTCAAAGTTAAGGTAATCCAGAAAGATATGCCTGCCTCACGGTCTCGTTGTAGGTGGCACACAAAGCTGAATTGGATATAAGCACAAGATAAACCTCATTGTTTTGGTAGACAGGCCACTAGTGCAGCGACCTGCGATGGTACTGTCGAAGTTGGAAGATTACATACACTTTAGCCAAATGCTAAAAACTGAGTTTAAATCTAAGTCCAGACATTTAATTCTAGCAAAGATTCACTGTCTTAGGTCAGTTAGGATCACCACTTTATTTTAAGAATGTGAAATTTCAGAAAAATAGTAGAGAGAATGATATATTTAAGATTTTATTGATTTCATCACATTCCCAGTGGGTCAGAAGTTTACATACACTCAATTAGTATTTGGTAGCATTGCCAGTAATTGTTTAACTTCTTGTGGGCAGGGGCCAGCATTTTTACTTTCAGAAAAATAGCATGCAAAAATTCAACTGCCTGCTACTCATCGCCAGAATATAGGATATGTATATTATTAGTAGATTTGGATAGAAAACACTCTGAAGTTTCTAAAACTGTTTGAATCATATCTGTGAGAATAACAGAACTTATGTAGCAGGCAAAACCCTGAGGACAAAGCTGTATCACCGCCTGGTACGGCAACTGCTCCGCCCACAACCGTAAGCTCTCAGAGGGTAGTGAGGTCTGCA
This sequence comes from Salvelinus sp. IW2-2015, assembly GCF_002910315.2. Classification (NCBI taxonomy): domain Eukaryota; kingdom Metazoa; phylum Chordata; class Actinopteri; order Salmoniformes; family Salmonidae; genus Salvelinus; species Salvelinus sp. IW2-2015. The sequence goes on along the minus strand of NW_019942721.1, from coordinate 327,687 downwards.
CAACGCATCACCGGGGCAAACTACCTGCCCTACGGACACCTACACCACCCGATGTCACAGGAAGGCCATAAAGATCACCAAGGACAACAACCACCCAAGCCACTGCCTGTTCACCCGCGCTATCATCCAGAAGGCGAGGTCAGTACAGGTGCATCAAAGCAGGGACCGAGAGAGACTGAAAAACACCTTCTATCTCAAGGCCATCAGACTGACCTTTTCTCAATACAGGGGGTGCTGTTTCCACTTTGGAAATATTGTCTCCAAATTAAACTGCCTCATACTCAATTCTTGCTCGTACAATATGCATATTATTATTATATATGGATAGAAAACAATCTCTAGTTTCTAAAACCGTTTGAATTATGTCTGTGGGTGAACCAGAACTCTTTCTACAGCGAAAATCATGACAGGACATGCGAAGGTCTGAAAACTAGGCTCTGATCTCGGATCAGTTTAAAGCTCTGTGTGTGCCCTATGGATTCGAAATGAACTGCACCCGCCTTCCCTGGATGTCCAGTAACACAATGAGAAGTGGAATGGTGTTTCTACGTATTTCTCAGAGCTTATAAAAGGGCAAGGAACGAGGTGCGCTCTCTTTTCGACTTCTGCCATTAGGCAACGCAAGACCCAGGATAGCATTTTGAAACGCTCAGTTATCGGCCTTAGATATGTCCGTCTGTAATTTAATTCGGTATAGGTGTTAGAAACATCATAACGAAGTTATTTGAAATCGATTTATATACAGTTTATGCGAGTATATTGCTTTTCGGAATTTTCGTAGTATTGCGTTTGAGATTTGGAACTGTGTGTGCCACGTAGCTATGTTAGCTGCTAGTTCCGAAGTTGAAGAGGACGTTTTACAACAAAGCAACGATTATTTTGGACAAAAGGACACCTTGCCAAAGATTCTGATGGAAGCTGTCCAAAAGTAAGAACTATTTATGATTTTATTCCGTATTTATGTGGAAAATATTAAACGCATTTTTCGGCCAATATTGCGGCACTAGTCTGGCTGTAACGCACACTGTATGTCTAGTAACGTTAATTTTAAAAATCTAAATCAGCGTTTGCATTAATAACCAATGCATCTTTCATTAGCTGTCCAACCTGTATTTTTTAGTCAATCTAATCGATAAATAATCGTAAACTTAGGTGCCCTTCCAAGATGGCGCCGGCCAGAATGCATGCCATGTTTTGACTGATTACATAGCATAACCACGATTTGTGATGCTAAATTGCACATTTTGAACAAACTCTATATGCATTGTGTAATATGATGTTACAGGACTGTCATCTGAAGAATTCTGAGAAGGTTAGTGAAAAAATTAATATATTTTGGTGGTGATAACGTTATCGCGCTTTTTGCCTTGAATCAATGCTGGGGTGATGTTAGCTCATGTGGTATGCTAATCTAACGATATATTGTGTTTTCGCTGTAAAACACTTAGAAAATCTGAAATATTGTCTGGATTCACAAGATGTTGAGCTTTCATTTGCTGTACGCTGTGTATTTTTCAGAAATGTTTTAAGAGAGTAATTAGGTAATACACGTTGCTCTCTGTAGTTATTCTAGTCGCTTTGGGTGAGTTTTGTGATAGTGGCTGCAATGGTAAACTGTGATTTATACCTGAAAATGCACATTTTTCAAAAAAACATACTGCATACCATAAATATGTTATCAGACTGTCATCTTATGAAGTTGTTTCTTGGTTAGTGCTATATATATCTTTATTAGTCGAATTAGTGATAGCTACTGATGGAGTAAAAAACTGGTGGAGTAAAAAAAGTGGTGTCTTTTGCTAACGTGGTTAGCTAATAGATTTACATATTGTGTCTTCCCTGTAAAACATTTTAAAAATCAGAAATGATGGCTGGATTCACAAGATGTTGGGCTTTCATTTACTGTATGCTGTGTATTTTTCAGAAATGTTTTAGGATGAGTATTTTGGTAATTGACGTCGGTCTCTGTAATTATTCCGGCTGCTTCCAAGCTATTTCAGATTGCAGCTGCAATGTAGAACTGTGATTTATACCTGAAATATGCACATTTTTCTAAAAAAACATATGCTATACCATAAATATGTTATCAGACTGTCATCTTATGAAGTTGTTTCTTGGTTAGTGGCTATATATATCTTTATTTAGTCGAAATTGTGATAGCTGCCCATGCAGGAAAAAAATGGTGGAGAAAAAAAAGTTGTGTCTTTTGCTATCGTGGTTAGCTAATAGATTTACATATTGTGTCTTCCCTGTAAAACATTTAAAAAATCAGAAATGATGTGGATTCTCAAGATCTGTATCTTTCATCTGGTGTCTTGGACTTGTGATTTAATGATATTAGATGCAAGTATTTACTTGTGACGCTATGCTAGGCTATGCTAGTCAGCTTTTTTTCTGTGGGGGGTGCTCCCGGATCCGGGATGAGTACCAAGTAAAAGTTAAACAGTCACCACTAACATTTAGCGGCCGCTGCCAACATACTGACTCAACTCCAGCCACTTTAATAATAGGAATTGATGGAAATTATGTAAAAATTTACCACTAGCCACTTTAAACAATACCACTTAATATAATGTTTACATACCCTACATTACTCATCTCATATGTATATACTGTACTCTATATCATCTACTGCAACTTGCCATCTTTATGTAATACATGTATCACTAGCCACTTTAAACTATGCCACTTTATGTTTACATACCCTACATTACTCATCTCATATGTATATACTGTACTCTATACCATATACTGCATCTTGCCTATGCCGTTCTGTACCATTCTGCTAAATTGTAATTATTCGATTTATTGCCTACCTCATGCCTTTTGCACACATTGTATATAGATTCTCTTTTTTTCTACCATGTTATTGACTTGTTTATTGTTTACTCCATGTGTAACTCTGTGTTGTCTGTTCACACTGCTATGCTTTATCTTGGCCAGGTCGCAGTTGCAAATGAGAACTTGTTCTCAACTAGCCTACCTGGTTAAATAAAGGTGAAATAAAATTTAAAAAAAACATCTGGGGTGAAAACCGTAAAGTTGGCAGGTAGCAAAGTAACGTTAGCAACAAACAGCACGTAAACAAATCCACAAGTTGTAACCGGAAATGGTGTGCAGTTATGTCCCAAAGTATTTGGACAGTGATACATTTTTTGTTGTTTTGGCTCCGTAGTCCAGCAGTTTGGATTTGAAATGCTACATACCATCAGGTTTAATTTGTCATTTTGGAATTACTTTTATTGTAATGAATAGATTACATTTCAAAAGACTTCTAAAGATGTCTACATGAATGTGGATGCTACCTACCATGATTACAGACAATCATGAATGAATTGTGAATAATGAGAGGGAGAAAGTTAGACATGTCTTGGGGGTATGATCTTTGATCCTCTAACTTTCTCACTCATCATAAATATGACTCCTTTAATTTATATTGTGCCCAAATGATCTGAAACAACCAAAACAGTATCACTTCAAATTCAAAGTGCTATCGTACAGACCCAAAAACCAAACAAAAATGGGTCACTGTCCAAATACTTTTGGACCTTACTGTATAACTTAAGTCTTAGAATTTCGAATGTGGTGCTTACATGGGTTTAATTCAAAGACTATCAATATTATTTTCAGTAGAATCAAGCAGAACACTGGTAGGAGTCATCCAGCGAGGCCCATTGTGAAGCTTACATGGATGTGAGGCTACTGTGAGGTTGAGGGGTCCCTGGAACCTGGGATGTTCCTATGAAAAGTCCCCATTGGTGTGGCTCTCTAAGTAGCTCTGGCCCTTTCCAAGCGGACCTGAATGGCGTCTTGACGAGGCACACGGGTTATCCTCCTTGCAGGCATTCCTCCTCATCATCATTCATAGTGGGGATCCTAATAAAACACTCAAAAATGTATCAGGTCAACATTTGCTTCTCCCCAAAGGTCTCTCATTCTTTGAGACCACCCTTGTAATAGCAAAAAAAACGAAGTAAACAAATAAATCAGTCAAGTCATTTATATGCATACAATTAAATTCTGAACTTTACTTTAAAGCCTCACCTACACCAAATTGAGAGATATTAAAGGGGAATTTTAACATTTATGGCCTTTATCACTCTTACCTAGATTGTAGTTTCCCCCAACTATTTTTGATATGTTGCGCAATAACTGAGATTATTGGTATTATTGGTATCACCAACAAACACCTACCCAAAGGCAGTGGTGGGCCGTCAGGGCCAGCAAGGCCTTCTCTGCTGGCCTAAACATCATGAGAATATAAAAAAAATTCAAATATATTTTCCCACAAATATGTATTAAATTATTCCCCAGAGTAAGAGTTATACTCTTCATTTCATAGCTTTCCTCTTGGTTGCACTGCTTCCAGCCCCAGGTTGAGATTTGGAGGGCTGGTCTTTATGTTAGATCTTTTATCCAATCATATTCAGCCATCATGTCTTGCCAGGGGTCTAAAATCTGCCCTCAGGCCTTCAGAATCAACAGTGCGGGCGCTTGTAGCTTAAAGTGAATGGAAATGAAAATTTAGTGTCAACCAATCAGCTTTAGAGTAGGCTATTGTACGCCTGCTGGCTGGCTCCAGTGTTACACAGGAACACAGAGCAGATTAACACTGGAGTGATAAATCATCAGATGAACATGTGCAAGAAGAGATACTGGTGTGGCAAAAGAGCAGAAAGTAAATAAATAAAAGCAGTATGGGGGTGAGGTAGGTAAATGGTGGGGTAGTTTACAGATGGACTATGTACAGCTGCAGCGATCGGTTAGCTGCTCGGATAGCAGATTTTTAAAGTTGTTGGGGGAGATAAAAGTCTCCAACTTCAGAGATTTTTGCAATTCGTTCCAGTCGCAGGCAGCAGAGAACTGGAAGGAAAGGCGTCAAATGAGGTTTTAGCTTTAGGGATGATCAGTGAGATACACCTGCTGGAGCGCGTGCTGCGGGTGGGTGTAGCCATCGTGACCAGTGAACTGAGATAAGGCGGCACTTTACCTAGCATAGCCTTGTAGATGACCTGGAGCCAGTGGGTCTGACGACGAACATGTGTAGCGAGGGCCAGCCGACTAGGGCATACAGGTCGCAGTGGTGGGTCGTATAAGGTGCTTTAGTAACAAAACGAATGGCACTGTGATAAACTGCATCCAGTTTGCTGAGTAGAGTGTTGGAAGCTATTTTGTAGATGACATCGCCGAAGTCGAGATCGTAGGATAGTCAATTTTACTAGGGTAAGTTTGGCGGCGTGAGGAAGGAGGCTTTGTTGCGGAATAGAAAGCCGATTCTTGATTTGATTTTGGATTGGAGATGTTTGATATGAGTCTGGAAGGAGAGTTTGCAGTCTAGCCAGACACCTAGGTACTTATAGATGTCCACATATTTTCTGGTCGGAACCGTCCAGGGTGGTGATGCTAGTCGGGCGTACGGGTGCAGGCAGCGAACGGTTGAAAAGCATGCATTTGGTTTACTAGCGTTTAAGAGCAGTTGGAGGCCACGGAAGGAGTGTTGTATGGCATTGAAGCTCGTTTGGAGGTTAGATAGCACAGTGTCCAAGGAAGGGCCGAAGTATATAGAATGTGTGTCGTCTGCGTAGAGGTGGATCAGGGAATCGCCCGCAGCAAGAGCAACATCATTGATGTATACAGAGAAAGAGTCGGCCCGAGAATTGAACCCTGTGGTAACCCCATAGAGACTGCCAGAGGACCGGAAACAGCCCTCCGATTTGACACACTGAACTCTGTCTGCAAAGTAGTTGGTGAACCAGGCAAGGCAGTCATTAGAAAAACCGAGGCTACTGATCTGCCGATAAGAATATGGTGATTGCAGAGTCGAAAGCCTTGGCCAGTCGATGAAGACGGCTGCATAGTAATGTCTTTTATCGATGGCGGTTATGATGTCGTTTAGACCTTTGAGTGTGGCTGAGGTGCACCTGACCGGCTCGTGAAACGCGGATGCACAAAGT
>NW_019942721.1:308034-316761 GCF_002910315.2 Salvelinus sp. IW2-2015 | reverse complement strand
TCTGGAGAAATCTGTAGGAATGCTCAAACGTGTGCGCTCATTCAGCCGACAAACTTTCAACCGGTTCTCCACATTAACCTCTCTGGGATACGGGACGCTTGCGTCCCACCTGGCCAATAGCCATTGAAAATGTAGAGCGCCAATTCAAAAAAATTATATAAAATCAAACTTTCATTAAATCACACATATAAGATACTAAATTAAAGCTACACTCGTTGTGAATCCAGCCAACATGTCAGATTTCAAAAAAGGCTTTTCGGCGAAAGCATAAGATGCTATTATCTGATGATAGCAAAATGTCAACAAGAGAATGTAGCATATTTCATTACCATTAGCATATTTCAACCATGCCGGCGCTACTCAAAACGCAGATATAAAATATAAAACACGCATTACCTTTGACGAGATTCTTTTGTTGGCACTCCAATATGTCCCATAAACATCACAAATGGTCCTTTTTGTCGATTAATTCCGTCCATATATGTCCAAATTGTCCATTTATCTGTCCCGTTTGATCCAGAAAAAACAGCTTCCCCTTTGAAGAATGTCACTACAAAATATCTAAAAAATTACCTCTAAACTTTGCCAAAACATTTCAAAGTACTTTGTAATACAACTTAAGGTATTTGTAAACGTTAATAATCGATCAAATTGAAGACTGGTCAATCTGTTTTCAATACAGGACATCAACAACCTCAAGCTACTTTTCAAGTCTTGCGCAACAATCAAACGAAACACAAGAAGTCACTTTACTTCCTGGTGTATTTCTTCCTCATTGTTCAAAAGAATAACTTCAACCTATTTCCATACACTGGCGACATCCAGTGAAGCAGTAGGAACTGTGAGGGTAGTGATTAGAATTCTGGCCTACATCTAGTGGAAGGCGTATGAAGTGCATGTATACTAATAAATATCAAGCACATTTATAGGCAGGCCCTAGAACAGAGCATCGATTTCAGATTTTCCACTTCCTGTCAGGAAGTTTGCTGCAAAATGAGTTCTGTTTTACTCACAGATATAATTCAAACGGTTTTAGAAACTAGAGAGTGTTTTCTATCCAATAGTAATGATAATATGCATATTGTACGAGCAAGAATTGAGTACGAGGCCGTTTGAAATGGGCACCTTTTATCCAGGCTACTCAATACTGCCCCTGCAGCCCAAACAGGTTAATGCGCAATATTGATATAACCATAATCTCGAAGTTAACTAAGAGTACGTGATGATATGTTGTGTGGTCCTCCCACTACGATTTATCAGGAAAGCATGCAGATTAGGCTACAGATTAAATAAATGTTGAACTTCACAGGGTGGTGAAAGTCCAAGGTGATGAGATTGATGCTCCTTTTCAATAAATACCAAGGGTCTTATTCTGGTGACATGATCATCGATGCTTGATTGCCATTTGACAAATAAAAATGATCTCGCTTTTGTGTTCATAATAATCTCATCATGGAGGCTGTTTGAGCCAATAACCGACTCTATTTCAGACACAGACCCAGACCAATATTCCTCCTACAATCAAAGTTTACAGTTGGCACCATGTATTGGGGCAGGGAGCGTTTTCCTGCCATCTGCCAGACCTAGATTCGTCCGTTGGACCAGGTGGTGAAGTGTGATTCATCACTCCAGAGAAGGCTTTTCTACTGCTCCAGAGTCCAATGGCGGGGAGCTTTACACCCATCAAGCCAACGCTTGGCATTGCGCATAGAGATTTTAGGCTTGCGTGAGGGTGCTCGGCCATAGAAATCTATTTCATGAAGTTCCCAATGAACAGTTCTTGTGGTGATGTTGCTTCCAGAGGCAGTTTGGAACTCGGTAGGGAATGTTGCAACCGAGGACAGACCATTTTTATGCCCTTTAACACTCGGTGGTCCCATTCTGTGAGCTTGTGTGGCCTACCACTTCGCTGTTTTTTGCTCCTAGACGTTTCCACTTCACAGTAACATCACTTACAGTTGACTTGGGCAGCGCATACATTTGACGAACTGACTTGTTGGAAAGGTGGCATCCTATGACAGTGCCGCGTTGAAAGTCACTGAGCTCTTCAGTAAGGCCATTCTATTGCCAATGCTTGTCTATGGAGATTGCATGGCTGTGTGCTCGATTTTATACACCTGTCAGCAACGGGTGTGGCTGAAATAGCCTAATCCACAATTTGAAGGGGTGTCCAATCTTATGTATATATAGTGTATATTAAAAACACTATTGTATATTAAAAACACAATTAAATATTAAGTGAATTAATAACTTAAAGTGAATTATGAATGAAAATTATTTTATTCATAACACAATAACATACATTCAGAAATCAAATTAAAGCAGAGAAAGTGAGAAATAGTTTCAAGTGTGATAAAACATACGATTACGACGAGTTCGGCACACCCCTAGTGTGTAGTCATGAGTGAGACATCTGTTCTGCTCTCATAACATTGTGTGGTTACATGCACAAAAGAATGCTATTATTTTGGATAGTGTCACGATCGTGTGGAGGAGAGACGGACCAAAACGCAGCATGAGGAAAATAAGCCATCTTCTTTTAATTAAACGAACGAAGATGAACATGAAACGAAAACACTATTACAAACAAACAAAACAACAAATGATCGTGAAGCTAAATAACGCAAGTGCCCAGACGAGCAACAAACGTTAAACAAGACAACTACCCACAAAAGCCTACTGCCTATGACTACCTTAAATATGGCTCCCAATCAGAGACAAATGAATGACAGCTGTCTCTGATTGAGACCCAATCTAGGCAGCCATAGACATAACTAGACAACCTCACAATTATCTATCCCATACACAATACAACACCCATAGACTAAACAAAACACACACAACATACAATGCCCACCCCAACTCACGCCCTGACCAACTAAACATAATCAAAATAACCTAAAAATAGGTCAGGAACGTGACAGATAGTCAAATTATTATAATAGTTCGATTAAAACGTTTACATGCTTTGCAAGAACGATTTCCCTATTAATTCTGTCTACATGGACATTAATTCTGTCTACATCTAAATAAACACTACCACAGCGAACATGCTATTTTTTGGAAGCAAATTTTATTCTACTTCTAAGACATTCAGTTGTTCCCGAACACACTTCTCGAGCTAAAGAAAGAGGCTTGCAGATCAAATGCACTGCTGGAACGTCGATTAAGGTGTTCACATGTCCTAATTTGGGTCAATACAGACCACGTGTCCTGACTACAACAACAAACAACTTGGTCGGGCATCGATCCCTGGTATCATAAACACACAAAGAAACATTTGTGGAATGATGTTTAACACAGCCCTAAAATGATCTGCCCCATTCAAAATGTGCAGAATTCTGGGAAATTAGCATTAAAACGACAACATTTTCTTTCCGCCAACAAGAGGGGTGTGAACAGTTTGGGACCACATGGGTTGCGAGGGTGCTGATAAATGACAAGATCCATCTGGACAATTGTCACCAAGGAAATGTGTGTGATCGGACCTTTTCAAACAGTACTTGAGTACCTAGGCCTATAGGATCCTATGGTTCTAACGATGAACTTAGCTTTAGGATGCTTTTGGGAAACCGGGACCTGATGGGAACCACTGGCCTGTGCCACAACATTTGTACAATCAAAACGAACTATTTACATTTGTCATTTTATTAATCAATCAATAAATCAAATGTATTTATAAATCCCTTTTCACATCAGCCGATGTCACAAAGTGCTATACAGAAACCAAGCCTAAAACCCCAAACAGCAAGCAATGCAGATGTAGAAGCACGGTGGCTAGGAAAAACTCCCTGGAAAGGCAGGAACCTAGGAAGAAACCTGGAGAGGAACCAGGCTCTGAGAGGTTGCCAGTCCTCTTCTGGCTGTGCCAGGTGGAGATTATAACAGTACAAGATGTTAAAACGTTCACATATGACCAGCAGTGTCAAATAATAATAATAATCACAGTGGTTGTAGAGGGTGCAACAAGTCAGCACCTCAGGAGTAAACCGATCACTCAGAGTTAGAGACAGCAGGTGTGGCAGCGAGAGAGAGTCGGAAACAGCAGGTCCGGGACAAGGTAGCACGTCCGGTGAACAGGTCAGGGTTCCATAGACGCAGGCAGAACAGTTAACTTGAACACGACCAGGTGGACAGCAAGAAGTCATCAGGTCAAGTAGTCCTAGGGCTGAGAGAGAGAGAGTTAGAGGCACTGTACACGGACAAGTTAAACCAGGCCAGAACTTGTCCGTGTAAACCAATTTCAGTTTCCAATCTCTCCAAAAGAATGTGGTGATCGATGGTATCAAAAGCAGCACTACGGTCTAGGAGCACAAGGACAGATGCAGAGCCATGGTCTGATGCCATTAAAAGGTAATTTACCACCATCACGAGTGCAGTCTCAGTGCTGTGATGGGGTCTAAAACCAGACTGAAGCGTTTTGTATACATTGTTAGTCTTCAGGAAGGCAGTGAGTTGTTGCGCAACAGCTTGTTCAACATTTTTTGAGAGGAATGGGAGATTCGATATAGGCCGATTCGTTTTTAAAATATTTTCTGGGTCAAGGTTTGGCTTTTTCAAGAGAGGCTTTATTACTGCCACTTTTAGTGAGTTTGGTACACATCCGGTGAATAGGGAGCCATTTATTATGTTCAACATAGGAGGGCCAAGCACAGGAAGCAGCTCTTTCAGTAGTTTAGTTGGAATAGGGTCCAGTATGCAGCTTGAAGGTTGAGGCCATGACTATTTTCATCAATGTGTCAAGAGATATAGTATTAAAAAAAACTTTAGGGTCTCCCTTGATCCTAAGTACTGGCAGTGTTGTGCAGACTCAGGACAACTGAGCTTTGGAGAAATACGCAAATTTAAAAAGGAGTCGGTAATTTGCTTTCTAATGACCGTGATCTTTTCATCAACGAAGTTCGTGAATTTATCACTGCTGAAGTGAAAGCCATCCTCTCTTGGGGAATGTTGCTTTTTAGTTAGCTTTGCGACAGTATCAAAAATAAATTTTAGATTGTTCTTATTCTCTTCAATTAAGTTGGAAAAATAGGATGATCGCGCAGCAGTGAGGGCTCTTCGATATTGCACGGTACTGTCTTTCCAAGCTGGTCGGAAGAATTACAGTTTGTTATAGCGCCTTTTTCTTTTCCAATTTTCTGGATGCTTCAGGGCTCGGGTATTTTCTGTTTACCAGGGAGCTAGTTTCTTATGAGCTAGTGTCTTATTTTTTTGTTTTTAGGGGTGTGACTGCATCTAGGGTATTATGCAAGGTTACATTTAGTTCCTCAGTTAGGTGGTTTTGTGATAGGGGGCAGCATTTTCACTTTTGGATGAATTGCGTGCCCATAGTGAACTGCCTTCTACTCTTTCCCAGATGCTAATATATGCATATTATTATTACTATTGGATATAAAAGACTCTGAAGTTTCTAAAACTGTTTGAATTATGTCTGTGAGTATAACAGAACTCATATGGCAGGCAAAAACCTGAGAAATATTCCAAACAGGAAGTGAGAATTCTGAGGCTGGTGGATGTTCAACTCATCACCTTTTCAATTCCCTGTAAGATATGGATCTGTTTGCACTTCCTACGCCTTCCACTAGATGTCAACAGTTTGTAGAACGTGGAATGAAGCCTCTGCTGTGATGTTGAGTCGAACGGGAGGTGTTTCAGTCAGTGGTCTGGCAGAATGCCAGTTGCTGGTCATGCGCATTACACATGATATCGCCTTGCGTTCCATTTCTTCTAGAGACACAAAGGAGTTCTCCGGTTGGAACGTTATTGGATAGTTATGATAACAATATCCTGAAGATTGATTTTCTACTTAGTTTGACAAGTTTATTCGACCGGTTATATAACTTTTTGAAGTTTTCGTCCGAGTTCACCTGCATCTGCGCAAGCGTTTGGACATGTGCACTAAACATGCTAGCAAAAGTTGCTACTTAGACATAAGTAATGGACATTATCGAACAACACAACAATTTATTGTGGAACAAGGATTCCTGGGAGTGCTTTCTGATGAAGATCATAAAAGGTAAGAGAATATTTATGATGTAATTTCGTATTTCTATTGACTCCAACATGGCGGAGAAATGTTGTTATTTTTGTGCGCCGTCTCAGATTATTGCATGGTGTGCTTTTTACGTAAAGTTTTTTTTTGAAATCTGACACAGCGGTTACATTAAGAACAAGTGTATCTTTACTTCCATGTAAAATATGTGTCTTTCATCAAAGTTTATGATGAGTATTTCTGTTATTTGATGTGGCTCTCTGCAATTTCTCCGGATATTTTGGAGGCATTTCTGAACATGGCGCCAATATAAACCGAGATTTGTGGATATAAATATGCACATTATCGAACAAAACATACATGTATTGTGTAACATGATGTCCTATGAGTGTTATCTGATGAAGATCATCAAAGGTTAGTGATTTAATTTTATCTCTATTTCTGCTTTGTGTGACTACTATCTTTTGCTGGGAAAATGGCTGTGTTTTTCTGTGGCTATGTACTGAGCTAACATAATTGTTTGGTGTGCTTTCCCCGTAAATCCTTTTTGGCTTTTGGCCAAGTGGGACGACGCTACTATCCCATATATCACAGAGAAGTTAACCAATTGTTGTACTCTAACCTCCTTGGGTAGGTGTAGGAGGTCTGGAAGGGCATCTAGAAATCTACGGGTTGTCCGAGAATTTATAGCACGGCTTTTGATGATCCTTGGTTGGGGTCTGAGCAGCTTATTTGTTGTGACTGTAAATGTAATAAAATGGTGATCCGATAGTCCAGGATTATGCCGTAAAAAAATTAAGATCTACAATATTTATTCCACGGGACAAAACTAGATCCAGAGTATGACTGTGGCAGTGAGTAGGTCCGGAGACATGTTGGACAAAACCCACTGTGTCGATGATGCCTCCGAAAAGCCTTTGAGTGGGACTGAGGACTTTTCCATGTGAATATTAAAGTCCCAAAATATTAAAATATTATCTGCCATGACTAGAAGGTCCTATAGGAACTCAGTGAGGAACGCTGTATACAGCCCAGGAGGCCTGTAAACAGTAGCAAAAAAAAGTGATTGAGGAGGCTGCATCGATTTCATGACTAGAAGCTCAAAAGACGAAAACAGTCATTTTTGGGGGGGTAAATTTAAATTTGCTATGGTAAATGTTAGCAACACATCCATGCTTTTGCAGGATGCCCGGGGGATATGGTCACTAGTGTAACCAGGAGGAGAGGCCTCATTCAACATAGTAAATTCATCAGGCTTAAGCCATGTTTCAGTCAGGCCAATCACATCAAGATTATGATCAGTTCATTGACTATAACTGCCTTGGAAGTGAGGAATCTAACATTAAGTAGCCCTATTTGAGATGTGAGATATCACAATCTCTTTCAATAATGACAGGAATGGAAGAGAGCTTTATTCCAGTGAGATTGCTAAGGCGAACACCGCCATGTTTAGTTTTGCCCAAGCTAGATCAAGGCACGGCCTCAATGGGGATAGCTGAGCTGACTACACTGACTGTACTTGTGGCAGACTCCATTTACAGCCTGCTGCCTGGTCTGCACCCTCTCATTGTGGAGCTAGAGGAGCTCGAGCCCTGTCTATGTTCATAGATGAGAGCACCCCTCCAGCTAGGATGGAGTCCGTCACTCCTCAGCAGGCCAGGCTTGGTCCTGTTTGTGGGTGAGTCCCAGAAATAGGGCCAATTATCTACAAATTCTATCTTCTGGGATGGGCAGAAAACAGTTTTTAACCAGCGATTGAGTTGTGAGACTCTACTGTAGAGCTCATCAATCCCCATAACTGGGAGGGGGCCAGAGACAATTACTCGATGCCGACATCTTTCTAGCTGATTTACACGCTGAAGCTTTGTTACGCTTGGTGACCTTTGACTGTTTCACCCTAATATCGTTGGTGCTGACGTGGATAACAATATCCCTTTGCTCTCTACACTCGCCAGTTTTAGCCTTAGCCAGCACCATCTTCAGATTAGCCTTAACGTTGGGAGCCCTACCCCCTGGTAAATAGTGTATGATCGCTGGATGATTCTTTTTAAGTCAAATACTGCGGGTAATGGAGTCCCAATGACTAGGGTGTTCAATTTGTCAGAACTAATGGCGGGAGGCTTCGGTGTCTCAGACCCCGTAACGGGTCTAGGAGAGACCAGAGAAGACTCGGCCTCTGACTCTGACTCGTTGCTTAAAAACTTCTTGAGGATAGGGTGCAGATTTTTCACTTAGGGAAAAATAGCGTGCCCAATTTCAACTTCGTTCTACTCATCCCCAGAATATAAGATATGCATATTATTAGTAGATTTGGATAGAAAACACTCTGAAGTTTCTAAAACTGTTTGAATCATATCTGTATGTATAACAGAACTTATATAGCAGTCAACACCCTGAGGACTAACTTTTTTTTTTTAAGTCACTGTCTGTTCAAAGGGTTATTATGGGCTCTGATGTCCTTGGTTAGCCTTATTGAAAACATTACAGATTTTGGTTGTCTGTGAGAGAAATTATTAAAGCTTGTCCAAATTTGTTCGTAGCACAAGACTAAAAACAATCTGCTAGAGAAGTGGTGGGTATCGTGAAAAATTGTCTTGTTTCCTTGTTCGGTAAAATCTACTTGTCATTTGTGGTGGTGAGCTACATATATCGGTGGTGTTGGCCCTATTCCAGAAAATGTTATCTTTTCCCCAATTGGCTGTAAATGAAACTTGTTAAAATGACTGTGAAAGTTA